>NW_018108417.1:88790-93927 GCF_000183805.2 Loa loa | reverse complement strand
ACTGCACTGTATTATTTCGCTGCTCAACCACTATGATTTTTCCATATTTCATTTATCACGACAATATAATAATGCCTATCACTGGTTATAAGCGATAACAACAATAACGGTTTTGAGCATCTACTAGTAATGCTGCTTGTTTGTGTTTTACAGGATTTGGAGAACCTAGAACTTTTTAAAGCAAATATCCGTCTTACTGAATGCACTAGTACCATCAATTTTTATTTTACTTGCTGTATAGTTATCGTTCTGTTTTTTTTTTCGATGACGAGTGTATACTTGTTTAAATAGCATAATATTATAATTTTCCACACTTCTGTTGTTTTATCAATCTGGTTAACATAAAAATTGTATTAATTAACCACTAATTATTTGGCTTTCTTGTGCTGGCATTCTGCATTTGTATGTTTTAATTTACTCTATGCCATGCACGCGTATTATGGGATGTATTTAAATCATACATGTGTATTGTACACGTTCCTTGCACAAATAAGGATGTCACCTAGCAGTAATGTTTTGCTATGAAATTGCTTAATCGGCTGGTCGATTATTAGTCTAACATGTTAATCGTTTTAAAATAAAATGTACAGTAGGATAACCGCAAATGAAGAACTTTTACTTGTTCACTTTGTATGATATGCATTTTTTACATCGGAGGCTGTTCTGCATATTGTCGTACCCGTTATTACAGGTGAGATGAGGGAAAGAAGCTACTCGAGTAGCAAATTACAAGCACTGTAAACTTATTCTAAATTAAAGGCTAAATCTTCCCTCATAAATCATTCCAGCAACTATATGGGATAGAAAGTGACCGCTAATGATCGGTCATTTTCCGTGGTTGGTAGCTACGGTCGAATGAGAAGAAAAAAAAACGTTATCTCGTACATTTCGGTACTATTTGTCGGACCTCGTCGTAGAGAATTGAAATTATCAAAAGACACTTGTAGGGATTACCGATTATTAAAAGATGTAAGATTATACAGAATACATCTTTAAAGAATATAAAATTTATGAGTAAGATATGAAGAGGTTAGAAAATTGAGGCAATTCGATGTATTTCATTCATGAAATAACCGCTTTGAAACATAACTTCATCGTTAACAATAAACGAAGAATATAAGGTCCTCACTGATGGTATCCATCGATGATCTAACAAATGTGAAGAAAAAATATAGAAATTAAGAATTAGAAATTTCTATTAAACCAGTTAATTCTATTTCTAGCAATATTTTAGCATGTAATGCAACTGAACTGTAAGATTTGATGGACAACTTAAACTTATGGATCCGGTAGATGAAAATTTTGAGAATATTTGAATCCATAGATATAGAATTCGAATAACCTCAAACAGTTCTCCGGAAATTTTCAGGAACTCTTAAAAATCTATAGCAAAATTAATGAGAGTAAACTGCTCCGGACGCCGTTCTTGATTATGTTGGACGGACCGCATATTGGTTTATATCATATAGTATCTCTATGGTTTTTTTTCTTTCTTTTTTTTTGAGGACGGGTATTCTGGTAAAGAGCCTCAAGTGGAATAATTACTCAGTTAGGATAAAAAAGCAATCAAATTTAACTCTCAATTAAAATTTTATTTAAAGTAATTCGCATTTTCTCATCGATTACATTTTGGTGTTGTTAATGAAACGTATTATATTTTATGAATGTTTTGGCTTACTGTTTTGGTTGAGTTATTTTAGATTGTGGAATAGGGATGAAAATATTGGCAGTTATTGCCCTCATTGGATTAATTATACCTGTAATAGTTGTTCGATCTAAAATTCATCATCTTGCTTTAAGAGTAAGTTTGATTTTATGCGTTATTTTTGCGACATGAGAAACGTAAAATGATGATCATTTCCACACTTTTATCGGATATTTTAATACACTGTAGATTGTGATGTAATGCAATAGGAAGTTCTTTTCTTCATTTATTTCATTCCCTGAAAAATGTTCAGCTAACACACGCAGCATAATGTTAGTGAAAAAAAAAAAAGGAAAGATGGAATTTGTATTAGTTAGGTATTTAATGCTAAACTTTTGTCTAAAATTTGCAACAATTAGTAAGTTGAAAATCAGTTAGAAAATAAGCATTTATTCCAAGAAAACAATTATTTTGCTTAATGTCTACTATTGCATTTTTTCTAATGAACAAAAAGAGTGTTAATTTTAAACGAATAAGTGCTTGCCATTAACCGCAACGAATAATTTTATTGTAAGTTGTATTAATTATATACTAATACGTCTTTCAATTAAATTATTTCTTGTATTTGAGAAATAAGCGTTTCGCTGATGACTGGACGGTAAAGACTCTCTATTTTCTTGCAACCAAGTGATTTAATAAATATGCAGCAATAGAGAAAGCAATGCAATAAATGATAGCTGTTTTCTTACAAAACCTTCATTTTCCTTGAATATAAGGTTAGGGTAGCTGAGGAAAAGAAGGAGTCTTATTTCTGATTTTATTGCAGAATGATGCGCGCAGAAATATCTTACTGACAACATTTGGATTCAATAAAGGTGGTACATTTAGCTTAAAGCTGTATAATTTCACGGTTCCGGCGGAATTGGTGTCACCGGATGTGACACGAGAACAGCGTAATACTGATCGATTCGTTCGTTTTATCCTTATCGTCATTCTTATTTCTTAGTCTATTTTAATCTTTATGTGGAAGAGGATTTTATGCGAAAATAAAGAGGCCACGAGGGAGGGAAAAAACAAAAGATTATGAAGGCGATATATGAGAGGGACAAATGAAATAAATTATCTTTTGTATGTGAATAACTGTCTCTAGCGATTTGTTCATTTACATCTACTTGCACTACTTAATATGCAACGATTTTGAATTGTGCATTCACTACAGGGTGTTATTGGTTTTACGCTTTCACGAGGAAAGGATATACTGAATGGTGTCAGATCGAAACCACATGTATGTCAATTATCACAATTTGATCAAGGTGATGCTTTTGTGATTTTTTTTTTGACACTCATTTTCCATTAGTTTTCATCCATTGGAGACCGCAAATTTCTTTTCCTTGAAAAAAAGTTTAAATATGTAAACAGTTATAACAAGTCGTTCTAGGTTTCGATGCACTTTTCTTTATCTTCAACTTCACTGAAAACAGTTTGAAAATTATACGTACAGGATCAGTCCGTGATTTACAGTTGTGTCAAAATTTAGAGAGGTTGTAAATTTTTTCTCGTCATCATTTTTGAGATGGTTTATTGAATGGATTACCAGTATTCTATTAATTTCTTTATTTCAAGTTTTAGCCAGAGCATTTAGCACATTTTTCATATCAAGAGATCTCTGCTGAATGGCGGATGATCCCTCGAGTACTGACGCAAGAGCAAAAGAGGATGACAGTTTTAAGGCATTTTTTTCCCACTAATTAAATTGGTTGTTATAAAACTGTTTGTTACATTGAAATTTAAATGTTTTCCAAGTGCAACATTGCAGTTGTCCAGATCAAACAGAGCCAACATTGTCAGAGGCAGAACCCAAGGATAGTTCCGAGCCATCTGTCAGAGTTCGTTTTCGCTTTAATATTGGATATCAAGGAATGCTAAAAACAAAAAACACATTTATTGCAAATTATAATATTTGGAAACCGTTTTTTGGTTTTTCATTTTCGATCATTGGAAGTTATTGTTGCAGGACTCACCAACTGGATCAGGTTTTTTCAACAAATTACACAACATGTTATTCCCAGTGACTACTACAAGAATACCATATAAAGATTATCTTCCTTTAAACCTTTCTGGAGATCAATATTCTACTTCGGTTGGTAATTCGATATTCAACGAATGATTTAAAATTTTCGAATAGGCAAATTCGTAGTGTTTGTTGACAGAGAAAGAATATGGCTTATGTCAATTTTTACAATTTGAAATTTGAGGAGAAAATTTAAGGTTGCATTACGGTTCAAGGAAGGACAGCAAGGCAGTTATAGTTTCATTTATCACAACTGTTTCAATTACCGGGCGCATGGTTATAGTAACCAAGTTGCTGTGCATTTCACCGTTTGTTATTTTTTCCTCTCCAATGTTTCATCAACACTGAATTCAGATAATATAGGGGCTTAAAATCTATTTGAAGTATGATATGGCGATATTCGGATGTCGCTAAGACGATTTGATCGGATCATACCACGCGTCAGTCAGCAGCGAAACATTTATCCTTCCAACATGTTCTCCTATCTGACTCTCTGTAAAGTTGTTGTACGCAATCTGCTCTTCACTGAAGCTATCAATGTGATGCATTAAAAAAAATTGAAGGTTGACATTGTCGAGCGTAATCTAGGATCATATCTTCCTGCTGGTGATATAGCAAAACCAAAGTTGTACTTATACATGGCAGTATTGTTTACAATTGCCGCTTGCGTATGGATACGTAATATCTGTCATTCGAGGTTACACATGCTTCAGTTACTTCGATTACAAATTGATTTGAATGTAGAATAGTACAATTCTAACTATTCCATTATTTTAGTTCGGGTACGGTTTACAAGATACATCATCTTATGACAGCATTGGTCATCTTAAAATTGATGTCTTTATTTTCCCATGGTATCAACTATTACTTCGTCTCAGCATATGGACATCAGCGCGAAATTTGGGCTGTTATTTATTACATCACGCATCTGTATCTTTTTCCACCTTATGCCCTATTAATTTCGCTTGCTTGAAACTTTTTACTGTAGAGAATTTTATTGAATTATTTATTGATTGTATCACCGAAAGATAATTGTGGTTGTTGATACCTGCAAACTTATGAGAATAGCTTTGCATCATTTTATCGGTTTCATTCATTTCTTTTTTTCTACAGATTAAAAGGTGCACTCTTATTTGGAACAATTATTCTAATTGGTACGGGATATACGTTTTTCAAGAAATTTTTGACTGATCGTGACAGGAAATTGTTTGTAATTGTTCTACCACTTCAGGTTAGTTTATTCCGATAGCGTTTTGTGCTGGTTTTTGGGTTATTGATAATGTTTTATGATTTAAAATGTCAGAAGTTGACAATAATTCCAAGTACAGCAGTTATGGTTTCATTACATCGTACAATTATTACTTTATTGTAAGATCGGAATTTCATTACATCGTACAATTATTACTTTATTGTAAGATCGG
>NW_018108417.1:81271-88730 GCF_000183805.2 Loa loa | reverse complement strand
GAATTATTTATTGATTGTATCACCGAAAGATAATTGTGGTTGTTGATACCTGCAAACTTATGAGAATAGCTTTGCATCATTTTATCGGTTTCATTCATTTCTTTTTTTTCTACAGATTAAAAGGTGCACTCTTATTTGGAACAATTATTCTAATTGGTACGGGATATACGTTTTTCAAGAAATTTTTGACTGATCGTGACAGGAAATTGTTTGTAATTGTTCTACCACTTCAGGTTAGTTTATTCCGATAGCGTTTTGTGCTGGTTTTTGGGTTATTGATAATGTTTTATGATTTAAAATGTCAGAAGTTGACAATAATTCCAAGTACAGCAGTTATGGTTTCATTACATCGTACAATTATTACTTTATTGTAAGATCGGAATTTCATTACATCGTACAATTATTACTTTATTGTAAGATCGGAACGTGACAGTCGTCATGAAGTAAAAATTTAGACATTGAATACTGTCGCAAAGTTGAGACAAATGAAATTTCTATGGGAAGGAAATTGATTAATATGCTTGGATAAGGTGATTTGAAGTTACTTTTATTTTCAAATTCGAAACTTAGCGAAGTATATTTCCGACAGATGATATGAATGGTGAGGGTACTGTTGTATGACTTCTGTTTAACATGATCCGGGTGAAAAAGTACCAATGATTGATATGTGGTTAAATTGAGCAAGAGAGTTTGATAGGTCTCTCGATGTGTACCTTTTTAGGAAGATTAGTCCTCTAGTGCCGATTTAGTTATCTCGTTGAAATTATAATTCAAATGTTATTGAAGCTATTCTTATGAATTATATGAATTTGTTGCTGTAGGTAATCGACAACGTTGCAATGATTATCATTGAAGAAAGTGAATTCGGGGAACAAGGCTATCAGTTCTGGCTACAAGTATTCATATTTTTCGATATTGTTTGTTGTTTGGCAATAATTTTTCCAGTCATATGGTATGGGTCGTTGTTCGTTACTTTTCTATCTATCATTTACATTTAAAGAAGAAATTGGAGATGTTGGAAATTCATTTACTACCATGCATATTGATTAAGTAGACTCGAAGGGTCGAATTGATCCATACTAAATGAATTGAAATAAATAGGGCAGGATCGATTTCAATCACTTTTTGTAAAATTTGATTAAACTGGCTGCAATTCGAGCTAACTGACGAAAATGAGTTAAAATGGATTTTCGGCTCGTAAAAATAAATATATTTGTGTTTACACATATGTTCTTCAGGTCGATGCGCCATCTACAAGAAGGTGCTCGAAGCGATGGAAAGACTGCTTTCAATTTAGAGAAATTAATATTATTTCGACATTTCTATCTAATCATAATTGGTTATATCTACTTGACTCGTGTAGTTAGATTCATAATTGAGGTTAGTATTTTATATTCCCACTCATTTCTTCATCAGAAATATATTTCTTAATTTTCAAACATTTTTTTTATCTGCAGTGTTCATAAAATTTTCGAAACTATCCGAATATTTGCTTGCTTTACGCAACATAAGGTGGCTTTTTACTAAAAATTTGGAAAATTTACAAATAGCTGTTGGGTAGCCTTTTTTTGATATTTTGTATAATGATGCGTTCTACCTCATTTGTGAAATAGTATCACATTTCCTTGCTCATTCTGAAATAAAACTTTAGTCTTGGATTATTGCGAAGGATGCCATACCATGTTTTCGTAAAAGAAAAAAGCACGAACTTTGATTGTTCTTGCTTGATGGAATTATTATAAAGGAAAACAAGATTTCAGGCAGTGGTGCCGTTTAATTATGACTGGATAACTGATTTTGTGGTTCAGTTCTCAACACTTTTGTTTTTCTTAACTGCTGGCTATCAATTTAGGCCACAGGAAAGAAATCCGTATCTAAAATTGGCTCAAGAAGATGACGACGGCGAAGCGTATGTTACTCCTTTAATGTTTTTTGTTCAAAATTTCAAAAAATTTTTTTTCGAAATTTTTTTTTTCAAAAATTTTTTTTTCAAAATTTTGAACATCTCCCTTTTTCTTAAAAATTATACAATATAATGGTGCTAAAGATAAGGAGGAGTACAAAAGGAAGAATGAAATACTATCAGTGTAACATTCTTCCCAAAGATTACTTATTCAGCAAATCGTTTATTTACCAAACAATGTTATCTATTGCAAATTATCATGTTTATTAATTTGCTTCCTAATGTTCAAGAAAAATAAGGAGTTCCTTAGCACGTACAATGTGAAGTTTGAAGTACGGTGTCTGAAATTTTGTCATTCAATAATGAATGGGTTGCAACAGTGAGTATTGTCATTCAATTGCAGGTTAACAAAAAATGGTATTTTCGAGAATATTTCACGTCTGAAACGAATCTCTATACGTGATGAAACTCTAGATAACATACCCGGTATTGTAAGCGGAAATGATGCCGATTCGGAAGATAGCGCTCCAGAAGATATCTTCCATGAACGAGGAACGAAATCGTTACCGAAAGCATCAGTGCTTTGAATTTGTGGTGAATTTCATGGTTATGAAGTACTGCTCACCATAATTTTTCGTCAAATTATTTAAGATTCTATTTATTAAATATATGAAAGCTGTTCTGGAACAAAGAACGTGTATATGCTGCAAAGCAATTTATTAAGTAATATGTATTTTTTGTCTTGGAAGTCCTGGTTACAAGTTCATTGCCAACGCATAGTAATGGGTTTTTTTCTTTACTTTTCTTCTTTCTTTCATTCAGTTGAGTTATTAGTAGCGCTCTTCTCTTTGCTGATGTACATCCGAGAATGGAATCAACTCTTTTCGCATTCATTATTTTATTTTGTATGATTTAAATCTGTGCAATTCAATTTTTGAAACACGGGCCTAAAACTTTCATTTAATTCATTCACTTTCTAAAAATTATGCATTTATTGCGTTTTCTTAGATAACCGTCTCAATTTAAAGTTATTACATTAAGTTTTGTTAATTTTGGTCTCGAGAAAATCTCTTACAGTTCCTACGTCATAGATTTGTCATATGATGATGCGCGCATCTCGTACTTTCAATATTCATTTCAGTCAAAGTCTTCGGAACATAATCAACAGCTAGGATTAAAAACATCTGAATGATATGATAAGCATATGTAAATACTGACATTTATGTTTTCTTCATGTTTTATTTGTATTTATTGGAATAAGGATGATTCTTTCCATATTCCAAAATGTTTATACAAATTTATTATTACTTATGTAATATTTGTAATGTTTTCGTAACAGATTTGTTGTTTATTAATCATCATTTCCTGTTAGATACAGGAAACTAAAGCAAATACGCAAAACTATGGGTGTAAATTAAGATAAAGCTTATTAAAGTTCAAGATGCAATGAAATTGCACATGTTTCCTTTGCATTCATCACTAATTATAACTTGTTTATTTTTGTATAATTTATTAATCACAATCTCTTCCAATATCTTTACTTTTATACAATTTATTCTTGTACAAATTAATTGCTATTATTGCAATTAAAGCTGTGTATAGTAGTATTAGATCTCTTGCCTTTTCATTTTTTTTTTTACCTCAATTATCATATGATAAATACCTTTTATTAAATAACAAAGAGCGGCAGTTATCTTTTAATTGTTGAGAAGTCTACGAATGGTAGAGGTATCAAGGATTCGGGTTTTGGAATGAAATGATTAAAGGGTAATTGAGTTAGTAGCTGATTTGAGTGGTGGTAATGGGATAGTGTATATTTACCTTTTATCAGATATTGAAGTTTAAATTAAAACCTCGTAAAGTCCCATGGTGGCATTTTTCCTTTTCTAAAAAATATTTTTGTTTTATTTCTGATTTATACAAAATTATCATTTGTTCCATTTGAACATTTGATTTATACACATGTAATATTACGCAACATGAAGTTTTGGCGCATATTCTGATAATGCATTCGTGCCAGATAGCCACGAACTCGACTCTGAAATTAAATTTGAACAAGAAATTAAAATATTTGTCATTTTCATTAGCAAACAAGGAAAAAGTAGAAGAGGAAGTCCACTTCAGAACAAATTTCGTTTCATAGACATTTGTCAAACTTGCAAGAATTTGTTTAGAATTTTTCTCCCATTATTCTCTTACAACTCGAAATAAGTGCCCACTTGTATGACAATTGCTGCTTGTTGATATCTTTGTCGCTTCTTACGATTAATATAACCACGATAGTATCTCTGAAAAGATTTTATCCTCCACCAAAAACTCCATTATAATTGTGGAAATATATAGCAGATGGAATAGTAGGCAGCAATTAATTTTACGAGAACATTAATTAACGATAAACTAAGTTCAAGACATAAACAATCATTTAGACGGAAAATCGTAGAAAAAAAAAAAATCAAATAAATAACTAATTGAATATAGTGTAGGATTTTTAAACCATTTTCAAATTTTCCTTCCAATCGATAAATTATTTTAAAAGCCAACTTCATTAGCCAATCAATCTTTTCATTCGGTAATTAGTGCATGCAAGAAGGAAATTTGCAAGAAAACGAAAAATTCCACCAAAATCTATGTTAGTTCATTTTTATTTATAGCTATATTACCTGTATTATACAAGCTGCCTTTGCTTTCCTATCTGCTTCTAAGCGTAATTTTTTCAATTCCTTTCGCGCCAAATACATCCGATAAGCTCGCTTAAAATTAAAGTTTCATTTGAATTCGTGTTAAATTGAATTGAAATAACGATTTAAAATTAATCAATATAATTAAAAAGAGAACAACAATGATAAACCTGTATAATAGTAGCTGCTTGGCTTTCCCTAACAATCATATCAATTAATGTACAACTTCCAAAGAATCGTGAATTCGATGCTGGAGTCTGAAAAATCAATGAGCTCAGTTTAAATTTAAAATTGAAATTCAATTCTATTTAAAAAATATCAAATTTCACAGGTTGCAAAACATACTTAATCATATTAGTTGATCATAGTATTAGAAATTATCAGTGAAAAAGGGAAATGTATGATGTGATAGATTTGTCACAAGACCTCTAACACAGTGTCATCAATATGTTAGTAGCATTCCAGTCAAAAATAATGTTAATACTCAGAAAACTCTTTGAGATAAAAAATAGCAGATATTCTTAAAACTTTTCGATAAAAAAGATGAATTGTAAAGCAATCGATAAGCAATGAATTTATCAAATATTACTGTTACAGGAATCGATCCCATAAATTTAAAACAAATTTAATGAGAATAGAATGCTCCAAATTATCTTTCATGAAATTCTTTCGTGAAATACCTTCATTATCTATAACTTTTTCCTTCATTCTTGTTCATTCACTTAATAATTAATTAATTTTATTTTGTTCACAAATTAAAATAGGAAATGTATGTTTGCTTTTGTAGGTTCAGAATGTAATTGAAATTGATCACTAGAATTGATTGATATCAATTAACTAGTTCTTCAATAACATTTAAACATAATTTGAATAAAAAAAAAAAGAAAAAAGAAGGCTAGTTGACATTTGGTTTATTTCTCGGTGTGACAGTCTCATGCATGATCATTTTTTCACATTATTGAAATTCTGATGAACAAAGTGGATCGATCTTTTAGTGTAGAGCAAAAAGTAGTTAAACATACCATTCTATTTTATTCATTCCATAAACAAAGAAAAAAACAATTTCAATTTTTTGATGATATCGATGAATGCATTGCAAATATTATTGGGATGAAAAGTTTGGGGGGAAAAAAGAGGCACATAAGTTACATATAGGTTATTAAACATCCCCTAATTAATCGCTAATTAATTAATTTAATTAAAAGCAAATCTCTAATCAATTAATTTAATTAAAATTAATTAATTAACCTCTAATTAATTAATTTAGTTAAGAATAAATAAAAAAAAGTATGAATGAAGTGGTATAGAGTTAGTGGAAGATCAAATAAACCAAATATTCTTCTGGAAAATAAAAATCGATCAACTACTAACTTTGTCATTTAACGATTATCAATATTTGAAAAAAAAAATAAAAGCCTTTCATATGTGTAAACATTGGATGTTAAACAGGTCTATCAATTTCATTATATGATAAACTTATAATGTTTAATTGATATCAACTAGAAATGAACATGAAGAACAATTTATAAGCATGAAAAAAAAAGAAAAATGACAGACTTACAGTGATTGGTTGAAATTGTTTCATATCTATACACCAATAGTTGATTTATTTGATCCACCGATAATATGGTGATCAAAATTGATAAGTAATGATTAAAAAGAATGCTTTTATTATATTTTGGATGTACAGTTCTGGAAAAAAAAATCTTATTTAATTTAAAAAAATAAAATGGAATAAAAATGGATAAATAAGAAGTGTAAGAAGCTTTAGAAATCAAATGAACCAAACGGTACACTTGAGCTTATCCTAAATTTATTAGCTTTGTGTTCGGTAAATCTTTGAAATTTGTCTCGGTAAACAATTTTTTTTTTCATCTCTGTTTACTCAATAAATAAAACGTATGTATGAAGCAATTAGATCAAATAAAAGCAATTATTTTAAGAGAAAATAGTACGCAGCCTACCAATTTATCTTTTCCTAATAAATTTTGATGAATTATAGGATGTAATTATGAAGCATAGTTGGATACAGAAAAAATGTTAAATTACTAGTTGAAATGAAGAAATGAGCTCATATAAGATGAGAAATATATCTTTTATAGATCTATCATATTATCACCTAATTATCAGGATCACAACAATTTTCTGGAATCTTTCAAATTATTATTTAGATTGAAACTTCAAAGGAAAAAAAAATCCCTTCTTCATTTTTCTAACTACATTTGGAATCACTTATCATTCAGTAAATGTTTAATGGATTGATCGAAACAATCTTCTTAACTTATAAATTTTAAACCAAAAACTTGTTACAATAGCATAACATTGACTGTCTGATAATAATGGCATAATATTCGACTTACATTCCGTATTATTCCGAGCTTAATCATCCTTTAAAAAAACAAATTTGTTGTCGAAAGGGCAAATGGAAGCATAGGAAATATGTATAACCGATCGAATGGATCCATTAGTGAAAAGGGAAGGAAGGAAAGTCATTTTTAAGTTGGAAAGTCGGTAGCTATGAAAGAATGAATCAGTTTACCAACATCTACCCCTTTAGTTTAATGTTTGAAATCATGTGTCACTTTATTGGATGATTTTCATCGAGTAACATGGACAAAATACTGATTGCATTCTAGTGCTTTCTAATTGTTTACTACAATAGTTTTTATCTTTCGATACCTTGAACTTCAGAATTTTCTCCTCTTGAATTCCATCCTAGTTAGTGTTTTTTCTTCTTATAGCTAAATGTTTTTCAAACATTCGACAAACATGAAAGCATGAAAAATTTTAATGTGATATGTCAAACAGTGACGTAAACATGTATATATATATATATATATATATATATATATATATATATATATATATATATATATAT
>NW_018108417.1:68113-80797 GCF_000183805.2 Loa loa | reverse complement strand
AAAAAAGAAGAAGAAAAACTAATGTGAATCATCTGTTTTCAAACCCAAAATCTAACATTGCAAGTAGTAAATGCATTACCCCCGATTTAGCCTTATCTTCACTGTAATTTGCAGCCACTTCGTTGAATTTCGAACCAGATTTCAATTTCTCGATGGCTTCCATTGCTTTTCCCTGCAGTAGTTTTCATCTGTTACCACCATGTTGCTTAAACACTGCCAAATATCCGCCAAAAAGACAAAAGTATCAAAATATCCATGCAAAAAACAATGGTGTCAGTTTTTTCTTTTCTTGAAGAGACAGCAAAACCAATGGTTTGAAGTGAAAAATCCACCTGTTTTTCGCATAAAATATGTCTAACTTTGATGGCAGTACCACCTTTGGATTCCTTCTTTCCCATATTACCACCTTTCGAAGTGCCACTTCCAGTGGCGCCCTTGCTACTGCTCTTTTTCGACGGCATTTTCAAGTTACATTCATGCACTTAAATAACATTAATCCAATCATACAAGTAACTGTAAGGAGCACTTCATAATCTTCGATCAACTAATTAAACGTAATTTGGCATTACATAATGCATGCTCGGACATCGTCTACTTCCACTTCCTGGGAAGTAACTAATGGTGCCATTATTTGGAAACCATCTTCTTCTGTAAAACGACAGTTTAAGGCAATTATACGAATTTCTCAACTGTAGCCAGCAACAACATACGATCAATTTTTTCTTTAGCCTAAAAATATGAGACACATTCGGAGACATTACCTGTTAGAGTTTAGTGCTACAGTGGCTATACTAACGAGAAGGTTGAGATTCGATTCTACGAAATCCACTTGTTTATTAGAATTCTGATAAAAGCCTCAAGAAAAGTTTCGAAATGCTTTTAAAAAATGTTTCAACGATTTAATCTCCTTATTAAGAAATTCAACGCTGCACCATTGGAAGAAGTAGGATAAATAAGACAGATCTGATTCTCCAAGAATAACTTTAAAGAATACCATACAGCAAGAGGAAGCTATAAACATTGTAATCAACACCACTAGCTTCATATAATGAATCAAATTTACTGCATCAAAATGATCACAGCAAATGTTAGCACCAAATGAAACAGAATGAAAAGCGATAACATGAATTTTGTCAGAATCCTAACTGAAAATTACTGAATTTGATATATTCACTGGAACACTTTTTTTTTTATTTCGTTCTTTTCCTCCAAAAATATATTTGACATTAGTCCATAAAATTTCATAATTGCCCAGTTTTTTCCTTGAAAAGAAAAAAGAACCTTTCAAATCCACAACTAATTTTACATCGACTACAATGACAACCGGGATCTTCCTCAGTTTGTATGGAATCAAAAAGGATTGGACGGACTTCAGCTACAGAGGAAAATGAAATAAACAATTCACTCAATATCCAGGAGTGCTTCGAGAGGTTATTCAGAATCCCAGTACAAATCGAGAAAGATCGGTACTTTCATTTCAGAAAAAAAAAATTCGAAATACTATACAGTGAACTAGCTAGCTCTTGACAAAGGAAAAGAGAGAATAATTTAATTTATCATCACAAGCTCAAAGCTAATTTTTAAGATGTCGTAAAACCGACTACAATATACTGCCAGCATATTCTTAGCAGGCTTATACACCTTCAAATTACGTCAGTGGAAAATCAGCAGAGCTACTAACATACCAGAAATCCTATTGGGATCTCCTCGAGTAAGATACCACCTCACTGATAAAAGTATCAAAGTATTTCATTGTTTGAGCTTGCAGACATCCTCATATGGTAAGCATAAAACTCTTCCTTTAGCGAGACCTTCATCAAGGCGTAAGACTACGGCAAATTTCTTTTCTTCAATCGCTTGCAATACAGCTTTCGTTCCACGATATGCTCCGTTAACAACCAACATCTCACGTCCCACAGCAGGTATTACCGTTTCAACATTTTCTTGGCTGATCTCCACTGGACGCCCTAAATTAGTTAGCTAAGTCAACCGGTAGACCTGTTAGAGAGATAATTATCTGCGCCGATGGCGTTCCTTTACAGTACAAAGTCAGTTGCTGTGCAAAAAATCTTCGAAATTAAAAAATAAACTAGTAAAATTACGCAAAACTAAACATTTCGTGAAAATTTTCAGGCATATCATCTTCAATTTCAGTAGGAATGTAAGTATTTCAGTATGAATCTACCGGTATAAGCTTCGGATATTACTTTGCAGTTATGTTGGATACTCAAAAATTTAAGATTTAAATTTTTCAAGAATTTAATTTAAAATTAAGATTTTTTGGTTATTTAAAAAAACTTGAAACTTGAAAAAACTTGAGAAAGCTGTATACTAAACAGCATACATTCTAAAATTTTTCACCGTGGATCTCGTCATTGGAATAATTGAAAGCTGGAAATGCGTAGTCAAACAAACAAACTAACCGTTCACATCCAGAATGGCAGTGAAATCGTCCACTAATTGCTTTATCACGCCTTTTGCTTTGTATAAATCATTGCCAAATTTTTTCGTAGTAATCTAGAATTCCAAAAGTAAAAGAAAGAAATAATAGAGACTTATAACAGTATTCATTCTGCACAGGTGATATTACCCACATTTCCAATATCTTGGGAAAAGCACATGGTACCAGCCATTGCCAAACTAGTATCATCTGATGCAAACATTGCTTACGTTGTACTGATGTGTACTATTAGACTTTCACTATTGTCATTCCACAAATTCACGATGTGTTCAAATCGAATTCCATGCGAACTTTATGTATTGCTACTCATTCACAAAAAGTGGAAAGGAAAAACACGCACTTTTACAATAATCCCTTTATGAAGCCAATTGTCTCGTCTATTCCGCTTTTCCTTACGACGTTCTTCCATTTCCATAATTTCATCCAAGGCATTTTTCTTTGGCTTCAGATCTTGTTTGCGATTTTTATTTGATTCAACAAACATATTATCTAAGGAATGTAAACAGATAGAATATAACAGGAATATGAAACAATCTTTTAAAAAGCAATTCCCAATCATTAAATCACAAGTGGTAATTCTAAGAAACGAATATTTATATCGATCAGTACCACTTTTCATCTTCATGTACTAGGTCGAATGTATTATAAAAAATTAAAAAAAACGGAGAAACCAAAAGGAAACTGAAATTGGCGTTGAAAAAAACTTGAATATACCATGCTCTTTCCGATAATCATCTTTTATTTCTCCTTTTGAAGTTGAGGCGCTAGGGAATTCATCCTTGTATTGGTGCTTTTTAGATTTGTCCACCAATTCCGATTCAGATTTCATTTCTCTTTTGATTTTAGTATCAAATACGGAATTAGACATCGCAAGAACTGACGTACCTGGTCTAGTGAGTTCCTGCAAACTAATACTAGTTAAGAAAATACTGAATCAAAAACTAAATCATTAAAAACTGTTAGCAATCAGTCGGTGTCACTATTTACTTGACAGGTCCTCCATTTTAAAAGATATGAGTACGACAACCCAACGTCACCAAAGTTCAGAAAAAAATTTTTATAAGATCTGGAATATTTTCTATATGGATGGTTAATTAATCAATCAACAATGGTTGAGAAGTTAGTCAATATTAAATCTATAATTTTGATTTGTTATGCTTATGTTTAAGGAATAGAACATTCATTCATGCAAATTCAATCTTGCATAGTGGATAATAGTTGATAATGCCTCACTAAATCATTTTTTTATGAGGAAACTTCATTCTAAGAGTAGAAATATAATTATCGCTCACCTCATCAGTTGGCTTCTTCGTCGCCAAAGAAAAAGTAATTTTCTCATCATCACCGGTACGAAGTAATTCCGTGGGATGGCTTTTACTTGATTCTAATGATTTCTGTTGTTTTTCACGAGCTCTTTAAAAGTTAATATGTTCCTTGTAATTAGATAAAAGTAAGCAGTTTTGAAAGTAAGTCTTATCTCAATTGATATTTCGTTTTACACTCAAATTTAAATTCATTTTAGCGAATATAAGTTCATCGACAAAAAACGGTGGTATCAAATCTACTTCAGAACATAGGCAAGTGCTACTAGTATTGGATAAATACCTTTCTGCTTGTCCCTCCAGTAATTGCTGCAACCGTTCTTCATCATCATGTATTGCTTTAACCTTATGCAACGCTTCCTGCTTTCTGAGCTCTTCTTGTTGATCAATCCATGCAATAAACCAACCTAAAAGATTATTTTACTTATTTCAAAGACTTCCAAATAACATTTTGAGAAAGCAGTAGTTCAAACAATTATAGTACTGAGACTGTGGAGTGACATTTCAAATTCCATTGCATGACCATTGATGTAATTTCTTTCCTGTTTTCCCATCAAAATTAAAACAGTTACTCAACGAAATGTACCTCTTCTTGAGAGAAAATCGCATAAATTAAATGAAATAAGAACTGAAGAATATCAGCAAAAAAAGCAAGAGAGATATTTTGAAACTAGTTGCAAAATGCAGTGCAGCACGTCACAAATAATGAATAATAAATGCACAGAAAATAAACCAGACAGAAGAAAAAAGAAATTGACCCTTCTCTGTTTGATCAACGTGACATTTGCCCGATTTCCCAAGATAAATAACAAAATTCGTTAGAGTATGCCATTTGGTTGAATTCATATGCGTATGCATTTTATCACGAATGTATTCCTGATAAACTTCATTGGCACGAACGCGTTTCGTACCAAAAGTGCTTCGTAATACCTGGGAAAAAAATTATCAAAAGTGATTTTTTTTTTCTGTCATCAAAAAGTGATTCTTTGCCATATCAGTGAATCATTTTTCAGTAATATTTTTTCCTCTCTATTCCCTTCCTTTCCATTTTCTGTTATCCAACCACATTTATGCAAATACTGTATTCCAGAGAGTTGATAATAAGTGTAAACAAGCCAAACTAGTTCATTACTGCAACACTGACAGAACGAAAAAATTTGAGATTACAATAAGCAGTATCAAACAAAATGTTAAACACTAGCCGACTAACCTAAAGCAACGCTATCCCAGGTACTAGCAATTAAATTAGCAGTATGTTTTTACGAAGTCAATCCGGAGGAAACAGTATTTCATGTAAAAAAAAGTAGCATATGTCATCTGCAACTTATGACTGAAACAGAGAAATGATAGAGAAAAAAGAAAGAAGTGGTCAGATAAATATAAAATTTTCCATAGAAAAATCCACGCAGCAGCATATACCAGTAAAGTGCTACCTTCAGAAAATTCTTTTCAAACTCTTCACTGTACTCCTTTAGATAAGTGTTTGGATTTTCGGCAAACAATAACAATTGCCGTTGATGAGTTTCACTCGTCAAATGACATTTGAAGCCATTCTGATCGCGACACTGTTTCTTGCACATTTGACAAAACCTGAAATACTACAAAATACATGAATTAACGGATTAAAACAATGCAAAAATTTTTCATTTTTAGCTTATGCAGTTAATCAGAGAAAATAATATGAATGTATAATGATGCCATACCATCTCAGTTTTTGTAAACCTTTTGATTTGCATCGATTGGCAATTTCTTTCGGTGTTCCCTTCTCATATTTACCCATTATTCGTGCAATTAACTGGAAAAAAAGAAACAAACGATATAACTGATATAACAAATGCAACAAATCAACACATGCACGTACACGTAAAGTCCGTAAAGCTTGTTGCTCTAAAACTGGAATCAAAGAACAACACCAGAAACGGTCTCAGATTAGTTTACGACGGATGTCTTCCTTATGAAAATCCATAATCCCACAGGTGTCAAAGTATCAGCCAAAGGGTTTCGAGTGATTTCACGTGTTATGTGGAACTGTTCTATTTACGTAAATATCTCACATTATTGACGTATGGCAAAGATGTTACTTTCAAATTACAATCAGAACATTATTAAAAATCTACTGGATTCTAAAAACTGTTTGCTAGCAAAAAGGGAAAAAGTGACCGGAAGTGGACAAAGTGGAGAACGATGTTTACCATCAGATTACCATTTTCATTGGAAAAAAGAGTGATAATAAGTTAAAAACATACCTTTTTCCTGAATTTCTTCCACTTAAATAGAATTTACTTGTAAATTTCGCCGTGTTTTTTTTTTTCACAACAACGAACCGTAAAACAAAATCCAATCGTGAATAATTCTCAGGTTATATATTGAAGTATGGAACTATTCATTAGTTATGACTGAGATTTCACATATTCTCAGATTTTTATTCGTCATTTCATAATTCACCACATTACTTTTTTACTGTTTCCCCTTTAGATGAACAATATTTCACACAGAGAGATGAATGTAGACCAAGTTACTTCCAATTAATAGTGATAAGAATGATACCTAAAATGCTTCTACTTATTTAGCTATTAGTTTCTTGAAGGCCAATTCTATTGACTTAGGCTCCAGGCACTGTGTTACTTGGCTTCTTTGCAAATATCATTTGGTTACAATGGAATTTCAAAACTTCAGCAACCGCAATATTACAGTAATTTCTGTGATAAGGACAGTAAACTGAAGTAAGATCTTATTGTGAAATTTCCTATATTCTTGAAGTATCTTGCACATCATAACACAGAGTTGCAAATTTTCTCTTTATTTCCATCTCAAACTTGGATAATTAAATCATTAGATAAAAGAGACAATATTCACGTCGTATAATCATTAAGAATTACAAAATACAAATTAACGCATAAAAGTAAGCTCTAAAAAAAAAAAAAGTACGTTACAAGATAAAGTTTAAAGACACCAATTTGATGAATAACAGGAAAGAACAATATTATCATTACCATTATCATTATCCTTCATAGATGTAGTTCAAAGATTGCATAGATTGGCGCTTCTGTCGCTCGCTTCTGTTAGCGCATATTGCAAACAACAAGCACAAATACAATTCCGCACATGATTGTAGCATCAGCCTAAGTGTGCAGAAAAGAATTTGGATGACTCTTTTTTTTTATATTTTTCTTTTTCGCGTTTATTCGCGACACTCTAACTTCGTCGCGTTTGTTCGCGACATTCTAACTTCGTCGCGTTTATTCGTGACACTCCCGACGATGAAATAATGTGACATGAATCGATTTGATTCTCGTGCTCTTTCGTTGGTAAATCATACAAAATTTATTTTTGCAAATGTTTCCTCTATGATCATTTTTAACAAATTGGAATGAAAATTTGTCATTTATTCGTTTTGTTCATTTTTTCCATCTGAGAGAGAAAATGTAAAAATTCCATTGAGTAGCTGATATTTTGTTTCATTTTTAACCATTACTAATCCAGAAAATATCAAGTTACAATAAGTTTAGGATAAGTTTCTTACAATACTAAAAAACCATTAACTTCATCTTTCCCTCTGTTTTACTCCTAATGATTGTCAGCAAATGAGATCTTATTAATTCCTTCCCTTTACTTACGTCTTTTTAATTTCTTTTAATTTCATTCTGTTTGTTCGATATTTCTTTTCCTGTTTATTTTGACTTCTAATTTTCAAAGGGATCAATATAAATTTATCGGCTTGATTAATTTGTAATTGTTGCGCAGTCGTCTGCGACGAATACGACTTACACTTCTCTACCTAATTTCATCTCTTTAATGATTCCTAACTTCCAGATTATTCTTAGTTGTTCTTCCTTCATTACAAGTACTATTTTATTTCTCTTTCAGTTAAACTTCGTCTTTGTTAATGTTCCATTTGCTATTATTCTCTTAAACTAAAAAAATAATTTCGTTCCCATTGCATCCAAAATTGGTCTATATTTTGATTTGTTTTCCGAAATCGTCTTCTAATTTTTTTTTCTTTTTTTTTTTTATATCGAACTTCCACTCATCTCATAATCTTTATCATACGATTCCTTTTCCCAGAGTGGACCACCAAGTTTAACCGAAGGATTTATGAAATATCAATAAGACGAAGTATCTAATTTTCCGTCATTTGTATTTCGAATTTAAGATGGCTTCAATTTCTGTAGTGATCGTAATCAATTCCCACAGTTCATTTAAATGCTAACTTTGTTAATTCAATTAATTGTTCATATATTCCTCCTTACCTTGGCATATAAAGAGTAATATATTTCATTGAATTTTATTGTTACATTAATAAAATACTGAAGAATTTTCTTTGAGATTACCATTATATATCTCAGTTATCGCTTTAAAGTTAGATGAATTGTTACTTACAATTATTTATGATAATATTCCATGACATGTAATAAATTATCGTAGCATTATGTAGAAAAGCTTTTCGCACTTAAATCCTATGCCATTTTAAGTAGTCAAACAACAAAATAATGTAATACATCGTTTGGTAGTTAATAATTGTCATCTAATGTTAACTAGACTAATCCAATATTCGTAAATACGGATGAACATTGTATGTATTCTTTTGAATATGGTAGATAATACGGTAGTTGGAACGGTTTATTGTTCCATCGTTTATACAGTATGCAATCTCTTTTGATGATATTTTTCACCGTATTCTTTCCACTTTCTATCCAGAAATCCTATCTTAATTTAGATAGTATTTGATTTGTTCCTACTGTGAGACATTTTTTTCATGTGCATTCATGATAATCAATGATGTTATTTTACATCTTTATGGTAGATAAATTGGATAGATCGAGGATTCTTGTTCAATTCAGATTCTGTTATTCTACATCTTTGTGCTAGATAAATTGGATAGAGAGGATTCTTGTTCAACTCAGATTCTGTTATATATATTCATTGTATTATAGCAATTCATGATTATAGATTGTTAGTTATCACTTCTTTTCTTTTTTTTTTTGCTTATTCTATGACTTCATTTTTCTGAGCTTCTTTGATAAGATACTGCTGTAATCATCGGTGGTAATGGATGGATTTTTACAAACACTTTTGATGATTGGTAATTGTTGTACCAAATAATTTTAATAAATTTGAATATTTGAATAATTGTTCAATATCCAAAAGATTTCCCTTTTCTTCTTTTTCTTCATTATGTTCCAATACAGCTCTGTCTTCATCATCGTAAATTGATATTGTTGGCCAAGCAATTTTCAATTCAGATAACCAGCTAGGTCAATTCCACCACAAAGAGTTATTCTTTAGCTCACTGATTTTTGTTCCTTTACTGACTACATCTACATGATCGTCAACTGTAGGCTACTGTCAACTGTAGGCTATTTTTGGTTACTTCTGCAGGATTATCAACTGTAGGCACATATTCGAAATTTATTTTTATTTCTTTAATTTCATCTAAACGATTTTGAATGGTACGTGTTTGCTGCTGCAAGTAGAAATGGTAATGAAATAATACCAAATGGTACCTTGTCGGAATCTGTAAATGATTAGATTCTTTTGTTTCATTGGAGCATTATAGTTTCGAAGTCAAAAAAAGAAAAAAAACGAATGACACCGCGGCTTATTTCATTTAATGTTATTTGATGGTAAGCTGTCACACACAATGTCACACACGACTACAAAATTCATTAAACGGAATCGCAGTAAGATTCCGCACAGATTATTTAGCATCATTGATCGCATGTGTAAGAAATCGTTGAAGTTATTTTTTGGTTAATATTTTAGCCGAAGCATCAAAAAGAAATTTAGTAGAGTGCTTTCATGAAGTGATTATCACTTGATAAGAATGATAGTGAATTAGTCTTTTATGCTTCTAATTGTCCTTTACTTTTTCGATGATTTCATTTTTTAGCTCTTCTTTTACTGTATTATCGTATTTCTTCATTAGTTCAACTTAAGCTCGTAACTTTTTCAATTACAGAATCTACTTTGATTGGAGTCTAATCAAAACAAAGTCCAAAATTAGATGGCAGCTTAATTTTGAGATTATTCCATAGCCATCCTAACTATATATCTTTCTTCTTCTTTGCATATAATTTTCTGGAATTGTTGCATAGTGAATTCATTTTCATCTTCATCTGATGACTCATTTATTCCCAGTAATTCTAATTTCCAAAACTGAACAACATCAATGAAGTCATCTGCTTTACTTATGATTGAACATAAGTGTGGTTGAATTGATTCTGGCATCCTTCAGAATACCGTTTCCAGCTATAACATAGCTAACTGATCTGCTCATATAAGTCAAAATCTACTCGTTGGCTTCTTTATCAATCATTGTTAGTTGAAATTCGAAGAAATAATCTGCTCCGATTAATAATTTTGGTTCCATCCATTTTTGATGGAATTCCATCTTATCGATTTCCTTATTTTTTTCTAGCAATTAAATTCTCTTTGTCACCAGATATATCAATTCTTTGTAAATGTGAAATAAGATGTTCCATTGTTATCATTTTCATGGATACAACTATTGTTTGATATTCTTTGGCTTCCTCTTCAACAAAACCTTCTTTTCTTAACATTTCATTTTATCCTCTCTTTAGTCTTATTGCTTATAAATTTCATTGGTGATAAAAGACAATTGTAATGATACATTCAGAAAAGTTGTCACAATTTGCTTGTTTATTATTCTTTCCATTAATGATTGTTACATTTTTACATAACAAAAAAAAGCCATCTTTTCATTCATCAATGTAACAATAATTATTAGAGTTCATATTTTGTCGTAACTTATCATTTTCACCTTTTTCAGATTCACTTTTTTACACTATGCAGAATTGTGTTAATCCTTACAATGGAAGCACTTTTTTTTTTTTTTTTCAATAGTTGCATTTCCTGCTGTCATATTTGTTTCAAATATCGGCGACACAAATGCTCATCTTGAGTATTTAATAAGTCTTTGATCAACAGTTTTGTATTCATTACATTCATCATTTTAACAGTCTTTTGTTGTTTTTCATAGGAGCAAATAGAAACCAATGTTTGATATCGTTTTCAATTTTGATTTCTTTACTTAATTTTGTTCTTTCCTTCTATAAATCTGATTCGATTTTTCAATTTACAGCTTCATTTCGTGTTATTATTATTTCTAATTCTTTCCGCAGTTTTGTTGTAGACTATGAATCGTCTTTTTCCCGATTTTTTGCAAAATCCCGCATGGCAGTTCGGGCTCAATTTCTGGATGCTCCGAATTTTCCCCCGATGTTTCCAGCTGTCATAGGATTCTTTCCAGGTTTTTCCATAATTGATGGGAGAGATCTTTGCTTTTTTCGATTGTCAAAAATTTTTTTAATTCATAGTACAACTGCCCGTTGAATTGCTCCCTGATGGCCAAATTTTTCTTTCAGTACATTCATTATCATTGGATAATTTTTAGGGGGTAATAATAATATACCCAACAATAGACCACCATGGCTATTTCAGTCAAAACATCCCATGAGATAGAATAATTTTTATATTGTAGGAATGTTTTGATTATGGATAACAACTTGAAAATTTGCATAAAAGGCAGAACACTTTAGAAGTTTGCTAAAGAAACTGAACTTTATTTGATACAAAGAGTGAAAACAAGAGTAGTAGAATCCAATCTAAGCATCTCTTTTTTGTCAAAACACAATAAAACTGTCACCAATTCTTCCTATTACATCTCCAACATTGTTGACATATCTCTTTCCATTAACATTAATGAAGCTATATTCATCAGTTTTTTGTTTATCATCAGATAAGTTCCAAATATTTCTGATTTATTGTTTTCAAATTATTCACAATAAAAGTAATGGATCAAGTTCGATCGAGAAATTTCTCGTAATAGCTCCTTTTTTTTTTATTAGTAGATAGAATTTCCGAGGACTTTACAACTTCCGGCATTTCTTTCAATGATCGTTGCAAACGTCCTCTGATAGAGTTAGTGCAAACGGACGCAGAGATTCAAACATTTTTTCTTCTGTTTGAGAATTTTCAAATTGATTTACCGCAAATCCACGATTTCATCCGGTTGAGTTTTCCGGTTCCTAACATCATATAATTAAAATTTTCTTGTATTCTTGTGCAATGTAACATAAAGTTACAAATTTTTTTTCTTTATTTTCACCTCAAACTTAAATAATCAAATAATTAGATAAAATAAACAGTATTCATATCGTATAATCATTAAGGAATACAAATTAACCTGTAAAGGTAAGCTACACAAGAAAAAAAAAGGAAAAAAACATTATTACAAGATAAATTTAAAAGATACCAATTTAAAGGATAACAGAAAAGAAGAATATTAATCTGCCATTTGCATATATATATATATGTATCCTTCACAGGTGTGATTCAACGATTGCATAAATTGGTGCCTTTTTTCAATTCTTTGCATAGTTATAGCTTTATCTTAGAAAAAATATTTTGATGTATTTTTTTTTTTTTAAATTATTTTTCTTTCTCGCCTAAATTCTTAATGTTTATTTTTGTGGTAAGCCTTTTTCAATGGATACCAATTTATAAAGTAATAAAATCCAAAGAATGGATGGGCTGAAAATGTTTTCACATATCCGTGTATGATTTGTTTGTGGAAGGAAGGAAGATTTTAGCTAACAATTTCAACTTATCACTCTTTTTTTTTTGGACGAAATGCAAAATGAACACTTAACAACCGATTGAAGCTAAGGCTTATTCGAGCTAGCTAAAGCTTAAACTAATTTTTCATTATTACTAATTTTTGAAATTGTTATTTGTGAAATATCTTAAAGTAAACGAATTGCTTTCCAATTAATCGAAAAATTTCCATTATTATTTCTCAAAATTTAACTTTCTCAAATATTTCAATCTTACTAGATTTCCATTAAGTTTCAGAAATAAAAAAATCCGTTTATATTTTTT
>NW_018108417.1:45586-67839 GCF_000183805.2 Loa loa | reverse complement strand
TTTTGTTTTTTTTGTTTTTTTTTTTTTTTCTATTTTTCAATTATAACTAATAAATCAAATATTTTCTTTTAATCATAAAATGAATAAATATTATAAAAGAGAGAAATTATTTCAATTCAATCCAAATGAATTTTTAAAATTAATAAAAATCTAACAATCATATATATGTAAAATTATTATTGTTTTGTCAATACTCTTTGCTACAATTAAAAGTACAAGGGAAAGGTTATTGACTTATTCAGTATAATCTTTAACTCATTCTCGAAGGTTCTTGTCATCTTCTTATAATATGTCTCCATTCTGTTCCCATCAAGACATTCCTATTTTACAACCAAAAATCTTGCATAAAATCGCATCTTATTAAATCATTATTGATGTTTATTATTGTTATATTACACAAAATTAGAATATAATTGTTATATGTAACGAAAAATTTTAATTTTTAATTGTTAAGTTTCATTAAATAAATTAAAAGAGAACAGGAAATGAATAAGTAATCAATGAATTTGTCATTTTAATGAGAGTAAATTTTATCAAAAAATTTTTTCACTAATAATAAAGTTGTATTATGGCAAGGAATTTGAAAAGAACATGACTGAAAGGAATTATGTTAAGAGAAATGGTTTGAAAACTCTCTTAGCATTCAATGAATTATATGTAATCAATCTTGGTTCGTATCTAAAGAGTTAAATTAATTAATTAGTTCACTTTAGCAATTTATTTTTAAAACAAATTTAACAATTTTATTGAAGAAAATTCTTTAATGAGTTAAAATTACAATAATTTAACATTTCAGTGAAATTTAAATAAACAAAAAATATGCGAAACTTTATAAAATTAGCATAAACTGAGGAAGTTTTGTGGGAAAAGTTAAAATTTGAAATTAAAAAAGAAAAATACTTCGACATATTCCATTATTAACAAAAATTTTTAATGTAATTTTAAATGATATCATTGTAAAATATCGAAAAGTTTGCATTTCCATTTATACAAATTCACAGTTATTATTTTAAAACTAAAAAAAACGATTGAATTTTTTTGCCATTTCAAATTTCTTTTTTTTTTTTTTTAAAAATCTCTAATCCTCTTATGCAAAATTTGATGAATGGCATCAAATTGTTATAAGGGATGGATGGCAATAAAAATTTCAATCATTACATTTTTTAGATTTTCAGGAAAAAGTTGTCACGGACGATTAATCTGTGAACTGTATAATAGCAAATACTTTTTTTTCATCAGCTCAATAATTGTCATCCCATTTTCTGATTGCTGGGACTTGCTATTTTTTTTTTTTTTTTTTTTGCAAATATATTTCCATATTTTATTAATTATTTGTATGATAATTTGAGTTATATACCGAACTGGATGTCATTTTTCTGAAGCAATTACAAAAAACTGGATTACTTTTTTTTTATTTCTTACTCATATCACATCAGGAATTCAATCGACATCGACAATGCTGGAATGACATATCGCTCGAATGGTATAAGTAATAACCATACCTGATATTATGACAATTTCCTCTACTTTTTTGTTGCTCTTAACTTCCTGATTTAATTCTTTTTCGTTTTACACTGCTAACTTATATTTTATGGCTTAAAACAATGATTGAGTACTGAATTTTAATTCTAATTCAATTTTTAATTTTTCGATTTCGATCTTACTTACTCTTTCCGGTCTCTATTCAGAGTTTATTTCAATTCCCATACCATATTCTCATTTTTGTATTCCGGTCAATGTTTTCGTATTGAATCCTTTTTTGTATTTCATGAACAGACAAAATCATTGTATGCCTGCATGATTTCCGTAAATTGGAAATGATAATTTGTAAAATGTAAATTTGAATAGTCATTCAATTCTACAATTCATTCGATCAACTATCACATGCTTACTCTCGAAATGTCTCAATGAGTAGTCACAGTGACATTAAAAAATCTATCAGCTTAATTTGTTGGTTTCAGTTTTATGTGAAAGATTTAGTAAAAAATGCAGACAGGATGGATATTTGTGGATGAGAAATGAGTTAAAAATAAGATTAATAAGGTCATGATTGTTGAGAAGATTCGAAGAAATGGAAATGGAAAGGAGACGGAAGGTCAGAAAGTACGATTACATAGAAAAAAAAAAAAGAAAAAAGTCGTTGCGGTAAAATGTCGCGGGTAGTTGTCCTTGTCATATCCCATTTCGACTCCTCTTTCCGTTCCTCCTTTCTATCATCATCATTAAACTCAATGTCTTTTCAATGCTTTTGAAAATTTGCTTCCAATTGTCCCAATTTGTCATTTTTCTTTGCATTCTTCGTCATCTAAATCTTTTCGACATGTCTTTGTCAATGAATTAAGTACGATTGACACATGAGATTGACCTTGGAACTATTTCGAGGTTTCTCTATAATCGTCGATTTTGGGGACAATTGATTATAACATACAGGTGAGGACATGTCACGGAAATCCGCCATCCTAAAACATTTCTCTTCTTTCAAAATCATCTCACTCTTATTTCTAAATTTCTAAATTTTCTTCACAGTTTCATGCTCACAAAATGTTTTTCAGTGTTCGTGGATAAGCAAAATTGTAAAACTAAGATAAATTTGAATTAAAATTCTCAATTTAATTGTGCAAATTTGATTTCTTTCATACCTATTTATGTCAATAATTACTATCTATTTATAACATCACCTTCATAAATAATACAATTTTCCTAGAGATTGCCGCTCAAAAGTTTACTGATCAAACTATGACTATGAAAATTATTTCATTTAAAAATTTTAATTTATGCATACATATTAGCAGACAAGTAACACTTGCATTGAGAAATGTTATCTAATTTTCATCACATTTTCATCTGTCCTTCTTGATTGTCATATTGGTGAAATCAAGTTTGACTTATATAAATATGGAATTTATTCAAATTTCTGTTTGCAAGATTAAACCGATCGAAAAAGTAAGGTAGAAAATATAAATAAGAGAAGCAGGAAGAATTCTTGCTTTTCATCGTAAGTTCCAGGAACAAATTAAAATTTGCAAATTTTATAAATCAGATTCCTTTCCATTTATCTAATCAGTTCATATCATTAAAATTGGACTGCAACACAGGAATTGAATTCTGATTCTTCTGATTTGATATTGTTCCATTTTTGATGAATTATAATTCCTGATTTGCATTCTTCGGAAATAAATTTATCTAGAATTCTAGACATATTTAGGATAGCCAAAATATCGGTTCTTTAAGGAAATCTTAGAAAAAAAAATAGACAGATGAATTTATCAATGAACAAATATCACTATCATCATCCAGGTATTGGAAAGTTAAATTCATTTTATGTAAAAGAAAATAATGCATCCATTAATTATTGATTGATAAACAGAAATAAGAATTGTATGGATATTTTGAGGTAAAAAAATTGAAAAATTTGGATGAAATTTAAAAAATTTTCTTCTTAAAAGCATCTTTTTAAATAAATATGTTATAGTGTATGAGTGTAAATTAGAAGAGCTCTTTTTATTCATTCTGTTCAATCCTAAGTGGTTCATTCTTTTGCTAATATTTATGACAACATTTTCAAATTGTCCCAAATCATCAATGCACTTTACTTTCTACCACAATTTCTTCTTACATCATTCTTATATCCTTTTCAAGTCTATAAGCTATACATTTTCTTTTTTTTTTGATTGGACTAAATGAATAGTTACATTTTAAATCATAAAATTTTTTTTTAATTTTGAATGCAATACAAATGAATAAATGAGTGATAAGATGACAGAACAATATGTTGATATTTCCAGAAATTTCTGAGTTTTAATTTTGGTTTTTGCGAAAAGTTGAATTACTGTAATGTAAGCAATTGGAGAAATAGGAAAATTCTTTGTGATCATTCGCTCAAACTATCCTTTTGTAGAGACAATATGACGACTAGTTGCAGATGCCATATAGTCAGTTGTCAACATACATATCCCCAGTTTTGCAAATTTTGATTGCAGATTAACCTTTCAATCAGACTTTTCGGATGGATTCTCTTCTGATTGTTACAGTAAAGATGAAAGAGTACAGCAATGCTAAATGAAAATACGTTTAGATGCTATGCGTGAGATCATCTAGATGAATAGATGAACCTAGCCGCTACACGTGAAATCATCTGGATAGATAGACGAACCTGGCCGCTACACGTGAAATCATCTGGATGGGTAGATGAACCTGATCATTACACATGAGGCCATCTGGGTGGATATACCTATTCGCCTAATAGAATGGTCATCCAATTTATTTTCTACTTTCCCTCATCATCTTTTTGATTATTTATGCAAAATGCCATTTTTAAATATATTTTATTTTAGGGTTTGCCCTCCAAATTAAGGGAATATGTTTATCCTTCTTGTCATATCTAATTACTAAATTATATTGTTAAAAAATAAATTATCATTTTATTTCAAATTCCTCAAAAACTCACAATTAACTTTGCTCGTTTACAACTTCAAATTTATCTCAACTTAAATTTAGATCTAATAACTTCCGGGATTTTAGTTTTAAGAATTTTGACTGAAATATTTTTCAAAAAAATTTTCCAATTCTTTAATTTCCTGAAACCATTCTATGCTCGCTTCTTTGCTACACGCCGTGCGCACACCATGACATTTGCGCACGATGTCATAATTAATTCTACTTTAATAAAGTAGATTATGGAACTATTATGGAACTATGACAAATTTCTATTTTATGTATTAATTGTCAAACCTGCAGCAAATTATTAAAAACTTTCCGGTAATTTAGGAAAACTCATTAAATGAAAGTGAAATATTTTCTCATTATTTCCTTTCACTTCTCCATATAATCTAACATTTCCTTTAATTCCATATTATCATCAAAATGATTGGATAAACTGATAATTGGGCCAACTGATCATCTGATCAAAATGACCACAATCAACCGATCAACTGATCAAAATGACCACAATCAACTGGTCAGCTGATCAAAATGATTCACAATCAACTGATCAACTGATCAAAATGATCACAATCAACTGATCAACTGATCAAAATGACTACAATCAATTGATCAGCTGATCAACTCATTATCTCAATTTGTTAATCAAAAATTCTTTTAGTAATTAATTTAATTTTTTTTACAATCAATAAGAGAGAAAATGTCTATTTCAATCAAATGCATGCATTAATTTGGTAAATTTATTTCTCGAATAACTCAGATTTCAATAATATATCCAAATGATAAATTTAAATTATTTCCAATAAATTAATATTAAAGCAAATAAATAAGGCCAACAGGAAAAGTTTTTGCATGTCATACAAATTTTAAAAACTTTGAAAAAAGCGGTCATAGACGAAATAAGATGCAAAAAGGAGTGAAGAATGAGAGGGAGAAAGTTGAAAGGAAAATGAAATTAGAGAATTTGTTGGGAATGATATCGGATATCGGAAAAATTTTACATTTTAGCAAAATCAAATTGATAGCGAACAATACAGTAAGCCAATATCAAATAGTTTTATGAGCGGCGAAGAAAGACTTTCTCATTTGATAGCATTATTTAGAGAAGAAGAAATTTGTCAGAATAAAATAAAAAATTTCAAACTAATATGATCTGTTTGAGTTCAAATTAAATTTTGTGAACTTTCATACTTTAGTTTTGAAATTGATTTGGTGTTTTAAATATTGCACTTTACTAAATTTCTTCTTCAAATAATTAAATTAAGATGCAAGTTTAAAGAAAAAAAATTTTTTTTCCTGTTACGAATTCACTGAACATTTTTAACAATGTTTTTTACCCTTAGCTAGAAATGGTCAAACTAACATTGGTCATTTGCTTTTATATAAAGGTCAGAATCATATGCTGAGCTATATGATGTTTGTAAAAACAGATATCCGAGAAATATCAGTCATTGAATAATGCTATGGAATTAAAGAGCCTAAAGGTAGAGTGAGTTCAGGGAGCAATAGGTAAGGTAGGCCAAATACTTTGCCAAATTAACTTAACATCTTATGATTGTAATAAAAAACTCGATGAGATTCAATACTTTTACTTCTAATATTGAATTCACCAAGTTGCCAACCACAGATTATTAAATTAAAGACATTTATTTAAGGAAAAATAGATTAGTCAGGCCAAGCCAGAATATCTTTTCTTTTCTTCTGTCCACATATTTCTTGGGTTATGAACACTGCTAGGCTTTTTTTTTAAAAAATTCAATTTAATAGTTATTTCATTTTTTTGCTATAAATTATATTCGAGCTACTAGCAAAAAGTTTAAAAAATTCATTTAAAATGAATGGAATTAAAATTTCTCTCCGAAATGTCATTCCTTTTGAAATTTTCACTGATCTGTCAACTATTAGTGTCTGATAAAGAATACTGTAGAAGAAGAGAGGTATTAAAAATTCATTTCATATTTCAGTTTTCATTGTCATCTATTGTATGATATCGTTTTTCCTACACTAAACGATCAGGAGAAGAACTGAAATTTCTTTTTTTTTTTTTAGGCAAAGAAGATATCTGTAAAATTGTCACCTTCAAAATAATTCATTGTGACAAGTTAAAAAGAAGACATGACAGATTTAAGTAATATGTTGATATATAATCCATTATTTGAAACATTTGAATGATCATTCGATCAATTCCATTCCACTGATCTAAATTTGTTCCATTATTGTAATTAACATTACCGTATCATATTTAAATAGATTGTTCCAATCGTTTTAATCACTCTTTTAGTTAATAAATACCATTTGATCATCTATCTTCATCGATTAGTTTCATAAAAATAAATGATTTACTCATATTTTAATAACAAATTACGACGATGGCAATAAAATGTACGGCAAAAGTTGACAATACAATACCTGATGGGATGATATAAACAAATAATTCTCTCATCATCTTATACACTTCAAGATTTGCTAATTTTCAATTAATTTTAATTATCCAAAAACAGGTGTTCTATACAGGTTATGTAGTAAATTATGCTCATTTCTCCGCCTCTCTTTTCAAACATCACTTAATTCTTTCATTTCAAAATTCATCGATCAATCATTGTTTATATCCTTCTAATACTCATTGCTACTTCTATCATTGTTAACCAGTTTGCTTATCATTTCATCAAAGTTCAAAAATCATTTCTCCTTTTTCTATTTCATGATGATGATGTAAGAAATCTTCAAGATCATTCTGATTGACATTTACAGTCACTCTACGAGACTTCTTCCAAAATTTCTTTCTTTTTTATTTTATCTCTAAATTTATTACTTTGAATGAAATATTTTTTGAATAAATTTTTAGCATCTAACATAATGACTAAAAGATACATTCCCAGTTTTATCATGCATATACCATAGCTTCATAAAGAATTTAATTAATGAGTGATATCACTATGAGAAGGATTGATGATGATAAGTATTTGTTGCTATCACTATGAGAAAGATAGATGATAATAAGTATTTGTCGCTTAATATTTGTCAGGTTGAAATTTATCAGCGAAAAAGTGTTGAATGAATGAATGCGATGCTGTAGGAAGGAAGGCATTAAAAATAAGCCTTCCAGAGGCGGAACTGGTTTAATACTTTTGCGCCTAATTCACAATGCATTGAATTATTTATGCAATATTTGCGTATCACAAATCTAGAAACAAAACTTCAGCAAAACATTTTTTTTTCTTTTCTGAAAATGATTTCATTCAAGGTGTACTTTACCGCTTAACATCTCAGTGATATCAATACATTTGGCTAAGTAAATTTCCTGAAAAATATGCAAATTTTTACTTAAGTATGGGAAAATTTTCTATTTTCAAATTTAAAAAGTATTTTAATTTTTTTTCAGAAATTTACTTCTAATTTTTTATCTCAATTTTTTCTTATTAAGGATGAAAAAAAAAATGAAATCTTAGCTGATAAAATCTTATCTGATAACAAATAATCATGCATTATTCATTTCGACACTAAAAGATGATAGAAAGGCAAATATATTCCTAGAAATTTTAAGATTCCAAAAAGAACAACCTTTAAACAGTTAGCTTGAAGCTTAGCATCATTAGCTTTTTCCAGGTAACTCTTCAAAAAAGCACTTAACGAAAGAAATATTTGAACGATTGGTGTGATAAACAGGTTTATTCCAATCAATAGTTACCTGAAGTAAAGTGAATTTGTCACCCTCTTAATCTATCATTTCACATCACTTGTTATTGTTTTCCATATACGAGGAAGTATTCATATTTGTCAAATTTTCAAATATTATTTACTTTGTATTTCAATTAATGTCAAAAATATGTCCAAAATAATCATTTTGAATGTCATTTCTAAAGATGACATCCATGCAGAATACCTTTTTGCTTCATTTTCACTTGTAGAGAACTTCCATTTATCACAGTAGATAACATCTTAGTTGATAAAGTTCTATCTGATAATGAATAATTATGTACAAATACATGACAATGAGAGAATTCGATTACTCATTTTATAATATTTCGTTTCATTTCTTTATCAATGATTTCATAAAACAATTTCTATGCTACCATTTGCTTTTATTACTTTTAAAAATATAATTTACATCGTATTTCTTGTAAATTAATTTTAGAATAAATTAAATTAAATTAAATTTATTCTAACAATTAATAATATTTGTAATGTCCATTTTTCTTTTCTATCTTTTACAGAAGTAGGCCAACAAAATATTGGCATATGAGTGATGTCCATTACCTTGACAAAAACCAGAAAAATGAACTGAACTATTCATAGTGTTATCTTATTTCAATATTTGTTTCAATCCGAAATAGGTCGTTTTCTTCGAGATAAATGTAAAAGCCGAAAAATGCCACAGTAGGAGATCTCATTTAATTAATTTAAAACAATGGTTAAAGTAAAAATTGAAATATTTTAGAGAAGAATAACTTGTAAATAAGAATTTCTTATTGAGAAACTTTTGAAAAATTGTTAATTTTAAACAAACAAAAAAAAAAAGGAAGCACGATTTGCAATATATTTACAAATAAAAAAGTTAATTTGAAAAATTTCAATTTATCAAAAATTTGATTCATTTTTTACTTTAACTATTACACATAACATTAATGAATATCCTATCAGGTGCGCTTTAATATTTTACAAGTAAGTATTAATCTTGTGAATAATTCCACCTTACATTAACAATCATCATTTGATGTGACACAAATTTATGATTACCATTTCCTTTTCGATGTCATCTTTTCCCTTTCATTTCTTCGCTCATTCTTCTGGCAAATACCGCCCCGTTAAACAAACATTCCCAGTTTACATATATGTAAACATATGTTGATTCGTACAACATTTTCATTTGTAAATTAAACAAATGAATTAATTGGATTGAGAAAGTTTAAGGTAATCTTATTCATTTTATACAATCTTTTCTTTTTTCTTCTTCTTTGTCACCAATTCTTCCTCCTTTTCCTCATTCCTTTCCTTCTTTCATCCTTTCTCACAAATGTTAATTGTGATCAAATTTAATTTTATCAAAAAAAAAAAAAAAAATTTCCAAATAATGATTTGCTTATTTGCCTCCTGATTAAGCATACTCCTGCTTTAAATGGTCATTCTTTGTCCGGTCAACAAACTGAACAGACAAGTTATCATTCGTCACTATATCATTCTCATTATAGGGATTCCGTTAATTTGATAATCGTCTGGTCGTGATGATTTGATTGTTTGATTTTTCATTTCAGTAACTTATTGCTGTTTGAGAAATGTGTACGAAGGAGTAATTATAAGTGATAAAAAGATAAAGCCAAGCTTTAATAGTGGCCTAATAGTATTGTCAATTTTCCGATTTATCAGTAATTCATTGTTAATCCATCCATTGATGATATCAACGATTAATGATATTAAGGCTTATTTCACATTTTATTGCATTAGTTTGATAAAGATATTTTAAAGGTTTTTTTTTTCATTCTTTTCACTTTTAATAAACTAAGAATGAGAAAATAGGAATGATATAAGCAATGAAATCAGGTGTTTGTTGGGCTTGGCTTGGCTTGGCTTGACTTCTTTTCTTTCTTGGCTTCTTTTCTCCTCACTTCACTGTTTCTGCTTTCTTCTTCTCATTTCATCTTTCTTCAAATTAGGATAGGAATTGTCACTTCATAATTGAGATAGTACGGAATGATTATGAAAAAGTTTCAAGTTTTATTTTATTTTTCCTCTTGTCGCTTTGCTTAATGATCCGTTTTGACTTGTTTTGTCTATCAGTCCCTCGCTTGGTGTTAATGTTTCATATCAATGTGAAATATAACCCTATCATTCTCAATTTAGTGTTAATGTCCCATATCAGTAGCAATGTTTAATGACACTTATCACATACATCATTCTCTATTAAATGCTTATTTCGATAGATTAGAAATTCAAAAAAAAAAAAGTAAACCATTCATTATCAATCCTTTCCATTTCAATAAAATTAATGAATTTAGTTCATTTTCAGGTCACAAATATTATTTACGTTTGAATTGAACGAATGATTTGCAATTAAAGATTAAAACATCCCATTCCATTCATCTATTTTCACTAAAATGACCCCTTTCTTTGAATTTACTATAACCTCCATTTCTTTTCACCATTTCTTTCTTCATCAATTCATCATCATCGTCATCATCATCGTCATCATCATCATCTATTATTATTGCATTTTAATAATTTATTTAAATTTCAAACTGAATTATTATAATTTGCCAACATTTTGATTGATAAATGCAATATGGATGGATAAATTGGCTGATGACAGGCGGAGTTTCAGTTGTCATCTTTGTGAAAAATTAACTTTTTGCAATAATCGGAAAATCAATTCTACTGATTCATTTACATTCCTTAATGCATTCATTTATTTATTTTTAAAGCTCAAATCTTATCGAATGAATGAATAGTTTTATTATCAAAAAAGCATTTAAATTTAAATTTAAATTATTTAAAATTAAAATTGTAATATAATCAAATCGTCCCACTATTTTATCTTTATTATAAATATCAACAAATGTTCCTAAAACATTTTTAGCATAAAATAACGGTCGTATTCAGGTGATAAAAACGGAAATGACTCATTCCTCAATTAATTTTCTTTTTGATAGCTATCCGAACAAGCATATCAGAGAGCATTTCTTTTTCATTTGTCACAGCGGTATTGTCATTTAATGCTAACTGGTATTTGATCATATCTCTTCACATTTTGTCGCACATTATGACACTTGATTTTATGTGGAAGTACAAATTCTCATCGTTTTCATGGCTTGCATATAAACTTCTCAGCGCTTTACGAGTTCAAAATGATAAGTGGACAGAAGATCCTAAAGCATGACCTGTAACCTACAGGTATAGTCCTACTATTAATTTAATCAATCAATAGTAAATTTTTGAGCTAAACATTTTAATATATATGTTATCATAGTATTTCCCGAATATATTACACATAATAAGCTTAAACTTAAAGGAATTTTATTATAATTAAAAGTTTGAAAGAATAGATAGTAAAAGAACAATTAGCCAAGTCTTTGAAAATAATCAAAATTTTTGCAAAATTATCTTTAGAAAGGAAAATTTTCGAAAGAAAAAATTTTGTAATCATTTAATTTTTGTTTAAATTAAATATATTGGATATATCATTAGCTTTTTTTCATCTTTCTATGTAAATCGATCCTGGTATATATGGATTTAACTGTATATTATAAGTAAAATTGAGTCTAAAAATGATTTGCTAAAAGTAGCATTGTATTACTTGTAAATAAATAAACTGCTTGTAAAAAATTATTTCAATTTAGTTAAAATCAATTGGATTTCAATTCAAGTTCAAACTCATCCAGTTCCAATTAATTCAATTCATGCAAGTTCATTTTAATTCAATTCGATTCAATTCCTCTTTCGTCTTCCAGCAATTTGTAATTAGCTCGAACTTTGAAGAATGCCTTTCAATTCCTTCCTTTTTTTTCCTTTTTTTTTATTCCCTTAAATACTTTCTTCAATTTTACGATTTTTCTTCCATTTCTATTTTATTTTTCTCTGGATTTATTTAAAAATTTGTCACATATAAAAAGCACTTAATTAATTGATGCTTTTCTAACTTTGCTTTCACCTTTAACTGTCACCATATCATCTCTTCCTTTTACTCTCTTACAAATAAATAATTTACTGATAATTAGCTCCAAAACAAATACACAATTTGAGAATTCATTTCAAAATTAAAATTACACTCACTACAAATTCAAAACAGTATTTGCTAAACAACTGAATTTACCGATTAAGAAATATTTTTTGACGACCGGATTACTTTAAGAAAATTGCTCTTCTTCAAATAAATTCGGCAAATTTATAAATTTCTTTCTTTGCAACGATTACTTTTCCCTCTCTTCTAGAAAATGATGTCTTTTATAACAAGTCCATTTCTAATCTCTGTTCATGTTTTCAATTCTTAAAATTCATCCCATGTACTTTAAATTCCAACCATTAATCATTCATCGAAAATAGTTTGAAATATTAAAATTAAAAGATAATTTTAGAATAAACGGGGAAAAGTTAGCAACAGGGAAATAAGAAAGGTACAGTAATTCAGTTATCCGAATCCTGATAGTAATCCTGAAATGGCATAAGAATTACTGTATTGTTGAAAATTTCTTCTTTCATCATTTCCTTTATAATCTATCTGTTCATTCATTCTTATTGTTTATTTCAGATGAAAAAGTGAAATTTTCAAAAGTTCTAACAAATCAATTTATAAAAATTCTATTCCTAAAAGATTGAAATAAGCAAATTGTTACAAAAAAAAAAAAAAAAAAACCCGGCATTGCAATTTTATTCTTTCAACGTCATCCTTTCTGTTTATAGTTGATGTATTGTGGTGAATATTGATGGCGGTGTGGAATATGTCCTATGGATGTTTTTTCCCGCTCCTTCCGGTTCCTTTTATTGCTATGTACTTTTTCAATGGTAGACTTCAGGATTCGATTGGAATAGCTCAAGCATACCTTCAGTGATGGCACTATTCCGGCATGCCACTTACTAACCTCCTTCTCCTCAAACTTATCATTTTCTACAATATATTATTATTATTATTTATTATTTATTATTTATTATTTATTATTATTATTATTATTATTATTATTGTTATTATTATTATTATTAATGTTATTATTATTATTATTACTATTATCATTATTATTATTATTATTAATTATTAATTATTATTTATTCCTCATAAATTTAAATGCTATAGGTCAATTAAATTAAATGGTAAGGAGTTTTTCTGAACAATCGATAAAGATGCTGCAAAAGTTTTGATCGTGAAATTGTAATGTATCATCATTTGGGCTATGATATTTGTCCATCATCTACGAATTAAATCAAACAATCTCGATGACCACTTCAAATCACGTAATCTTAATAATGGTCATTTTCAAGAAATATAAATAACATCATTTGATGGTGTTTTTCTTCGATAAAATTATCATTTTGTTATAAAGCACAGAGAAAAGATCACAGAGAAAGAATTATTATTACTGCTGCAGTTTTAATTAGATATGTTGAAATTATAAATTAATTAGATAAATGCAGATTTCAAATCAATTCATTACTATTACTGCTGCAGTAAAATGTTGAAATTGAAGACTTATTAATTAGTTAACAGACAAATCTAAGATTATTTCTTCCATTGATTATCAAAGATTATTTCTTCCATTGTTCTGAGCAATGATAAACCATTAATGATAATAAAAAAAAAAAATTAATCCATTTTATTTAGATATGTTGAAATTATAAATTAATTGGATAAATGCAGATTTCAAATCAATTCATTACTATTATTACTGCAGTAAAATGTTGAAATTGAAGACTTATTAATTAGTTAACAGACAAATCTAAGATACATTTCTCGGATATTTTTTTTTTTGTATTTAATTATTTCTCCTCAATTTCCTTTCTTCATTATGAGTGTTTAATGAGCCAAACCATCCAAGTAATATATTTCATAGCATGAAATGCATTTTAATTTTTTTTTCTTTTTTATAATTTTAAAATGTCAATTTGTTCCGTTCATTTCCTCAACAACGTTTATTCATTCAATTTTTACCAAACATTAAGCAATGAATATTGGAAGTTTCTTCTTGAAATGCAATAAATTAGAAAAATGGAAGCAATCAGATTTGTTAACATTTCTTGTAAAATCAAAGTTCAAATTCGATAACTTTGTTCCCGTAATTAAATCCTTTTGCAAATATTCAAATTCTTCATTTTTGTCGCCTCTCTGCTGACTCATCATACTTTGGCTCCTAATAGGAGACAAACTTTGAATGTATTCAATAAATTTCATTAATTCAATAAATCTCAATAAATTTCATTAATATCAATTAAATTAGATTAACAGTTAAATTAATTACTTCATCATTATGATAAGTGGAAGTGATTTTGAGCGCATACTTGAATTTGGATCATTCACATTTTTCTCAAACAAAATTAGCTAATAAAAGTTCAAAGGTTACTAGTAAGAAATCACGATGTCTTATGCCTTTGCTATTGTCAACATTTCATAATCTTGATATCTTGATAATTTCTCATCTAATCACAATGTCATCTTCATGGTGCATTTGAAAAGATTTCTTTTCACATTGTTAATTCATCGAATTTTTCACACTTCCAATAAATTGTAAAAAAAAAAAAGAAAGATAAAATAGAATTTTAAACGTTATGCAAGCATTTTCCGTTTTATAGCACAGGTTGACACATTTATATTTGTGACAATGGAAGTTTTAGTGAATTGAACTGAATAGTCTTTGAATTGACTTCAAAAACTGAAAAGAATAATGGGAAAAATAAAATGTTTGCAAAAATTGTATACTTAAGTGATGGTAAATCACAAACCTAATATGGAAATAGATATTTGATGAGATAGATGATTGTCACATTTTTAAAACTTTCCCATTCTTTCTAAATCATATTCTCATTTTTTTTTTTTATCATTTACATTAAAATTTTCATTTAAATTATTTCCATTAATAAATTATGCTAATTTTATCAATAAATATTTCTATCAATAAATTTGGTATAATCGATCCATTATCCTAGCAATGTTACCGTTTATGTTTAGTGAGTAAATTGATCATCAAAGTAAAATTTAAAATTAAATGACTTAATAACTTTCACAGACAAATTTATTTTCTACAGCTACTATATAGCACTTTTCTAATACCCTATTATGTGATATACCGGGATTCTTGTAAAATGCTACAAACTATGTGATATACCGGGATTCTTGTAAAATGCTACAAACTATGTGATATACCGGGATTCTTGTAAAATGCTACAAACTATGTGATATACCGGGATTCTTGTAAAATGCTACAAACTATGTGATATACCGGGATTGTTGTAAAATGCCGTAAACTTTTGTTACTCTTACAAATGTACCTATACATTTACTAATTATTTGTCAATATTATCGATGCTTTATCTTAGCTATGTTACCATTTATGTTCAGTGAGTAAATTAACCGTCAAGGTAAAATTCATCTCATTAGAAGCCATTTTAGGAAAAATTGAATCAATGAATGCGGAAATTTTTATTTGTTATTTTAACAGAATGTAATAATCGTGACAAATTATTCACAATAAAAAAGCAATTTTTTTTTTCCCCCTCAAATTATAAAATATCTCCCTTCTTTACAAAAATTCTATTACTATAACAAAAAGCAAATATATATCTAGTAAAATAATGTCAATGTTTAACGTTTATTTATGTGTTCCGATCTTAAGCCGTTTTTGAGAGGTTAATCTTTGACCGTATTTGATGATTTCAACCGGATGAAGCCAAAATATCTATGATAGATTTAGAATATTAGCTTTAAGCCATTGTTAGTAAAAATAGAATGCTATCATTCTTCATCTCTTTCGTTTTTTTTCTTTTTTTTCATATTTATTATAGATTTTTGTAAGATTTTAAATTTTGATAAATATGAAATAATAATTTTAAATTTTTAAATGTGAGATAAGTTTTCATTTTTTTAATGATAACATTACAATATTTCATATTTATTTTTAGAAAATATTAATTAATTAATTCTTATTTCCTCTATGGTATCTATTATTTAAAGATGCGTCCTCTTAAAAATTATTATATTAATTACATAAATTTAAATATAGAATTTTAGCTATTATGTATAATTCCACAATAGCAATGACAAAAGTACCTCCAATACCACCACCAAAACCAAAAATGTATCAGATACAATATCAACATGGTCAAATTGCTAAATTTGGTCAATTCTCAAGAAATATTACAGGTAATGTATTTATCCTGTAAATTTTTATTTGTTTATTTATTGCTACTTGTTAACATACACTTTTCTTTTACCTGTCCATCAATTAAACATCTGGTGAACCATTTACCTGACCATTAATTAAACATTTGACGAATTACAAAATTACAGGAGAAGCCATTTTAGACTACGAAATAATATAAGAATATGAATTGGAAAAAAATTTCATTAGTTATAATGATGCTAATCAGTTTGATTGAATATCATAGCAAAATGAACTTCCACACAATCATACTACTGATCCGGAAAACAGGATTGGTTCATTTGTCAGTGCTTCAATTTAGCTTGCTATAAATTTATAATAAATGATACTTTCAATATGGTAAAATTGTATGGCTGAGAATGAAATATGGTATCAGGAAATGATATCCAAGGATTAAATCATGAACATGATTGTTGGAAAGGAATCATCCAACTCTTATTTAGCTTCCTTTGCCTATCGTATCCATTTCTTTCCGTTCCATTTAAATCATTATCCTCTGGAATTCCATCCGGAACATCATTCCGTGTCTTTCTTCCTCTTCTTTTTCTTTCCTTCCTACTTCACTCTTACAACAAACTATTCCATAAATAAATTTTACATGAAATTTAATTGAGAAATACTTTGTCAAATAATTGGAACAAATGTTTTTTTTTTGAGAAATGAAATTGTTGGAATTTGAAATAAAATTGATTTTTCGAGAATGAATTTGTTGACATTATGTACTTTTAAAAGGAATTAAATCAAAACTTATTAGTCTAAAATTAAGAAAACATTCCATTAGCTAATTTCACAACTTTCTTCATTAATATAAATTTAAGAGTTCCTATGAATACTAAATTTTTATCATATCGATTTCCTGAATAGCTCAAAGTGATGTGTGTTGCGATCATCCCAATGAATAGTTAATTGTCATGAAACCAGTATTATGTCCAATTTACTAAGAGAAAGTTCAATTCTAATAGAGGATAGAAAATTTTTGTGATATGGATGCTTATCATCAATTTAGGTTAAACTTAATACATACTTGATTGATACTTTGATAACATTGTCAGTTAATGTTAGTAATGATAAAATGACAAAAATGATTTACAGGTGGCCAATTACCTCCACCACCAGGTGATAGTGATACGGATTCAGGAATATGTGCTGATTCAGACAATCAATTATCACCGCGACATATTAATGCCACCTTTCTTAATAATAAATCAAAAAAGCTACAGCGTAAATTTGATATTCCTGCATATGGCGAGCATCTAACACCGGAAAATGCACGGTACCCTTATATTTGAAGTTATAAGTATGTCTATCAGTGAAATTTTTTCATTGTAAAAATTGGGAAGAATCTTTTTGCTAAATCAAATTAAACTTATAAAATGTCACTAACTCTATGAGACAGTTATAGTTTTGAAAATGTTTTTAACATTCCGACACTCTCTTTTCTGATAAACATATCTCTATTGAGAAATTGAGTAAAAACAGTATGCACATTTGTTGTTTCATCATTTAACACATGACCTTTGACTTGACATTAATGCATTGGAACGGTACGATTGTAAATTGACTTAAAGGATAGTAATCGTAGGAATTGACCTAAATAATAACGCTATTATACTAAAAACATTTAGCATTAAATCATGCTAAAGTGATAGGAAAATGACCATTTGATGACCAAAAATCCTTCAATGGTTTATAAATTTTTGAATTGGAAAACATTTATTATTCAATGTATGGAAGATTTTCATTTATGAAAATGGAAAGGAAAGCAATAAGTGGACAATATAATGAAAAGAAAGACATTAAAGATGAAAATGGAAGAAAGTAAAGAGACCAAAAAGAAATTATTAAACTAATAATCCATAATAGACTGAAGGAATGACCAAGAAAAATACATCCGTTTCATCCGGAATTATGGAGGGAGGAAAATTTCATTCTTCAGTGAGACTGATACTTCCGGTCATTATCACGCCATGTTAAACGTTTACAACCATTCATCTTTTAGTTGATTCCAACAAAATTACATTATTTGAAATCTCTTTTCTTGTTTATCCTAAAAGGAAAACTATACATCCTATTAGCTGTTCTCAAACTTAAAAAAAAAAAATGCTAATGAAATAACTTCTGAAATTTCTTTATAATATGAAACTGGACGATCTTTTGCACCTTGATTATCATCTCAAATTCTGTTGTCATTTTTGGCGCTGTATTAAAGCTCTGAAATCATTACTGATAATGATGTTGTTTGTAGTTGAACAAAGATAAAGATAATCAATGATATTGTCGCTGATAGTGTCATTGTTATTCATGACAATATTAAAGCATTGTTTACTCTCATTTATCCTTTTCAGAATTATGCAAAAATCACTTGTAAGAGGGAGGAACATGTGTTTTGATATATGTTAAAATGAATTTCAGAACAAATTAAACCTACTTTTTTTTCTTTTTTTTTATAGGGAAGTGGATACATTCTCATATCAGCGACGCATACCAGAAGAATTACAAACGAACTACTATAATAGCCAAACATCGAGGAACGGTAAACAGTACCGTGTCCGATTTGCAGATCAGGTATCTGTAGTCTGTAGTCTTCGATACCATAATTCAGGTTTAACGATTCAAATAGTGTGCAGAAGTTGTATTAACTTAGAAATGAAATATTTCAGCAGTTGTAGTTTTTTGAATGTTGTTAATATAAATATCCAAATTAAACTTCATAAAGTATTCCTAAAAAAATTGCAAGATTAGGTCGAGATATAATATTCGATCAGATGACTAATTCCTTTATAAATAAAAAGCAAATTTATACAGAAGGATAGTAAGCTAGGGATATTCATTTATAGTCAATCCTATCGGATATATCGGGGTTTTAGACCACAATCTTACTCCCGGGATTCTGATTCAGGTTTGTACAGATTTTGGTAAGGATTAAATGAGAGATGAAACTTGAAAACAAAGGACAGATAATCATTATCACTATCAATGTCACATATCTCTTCGCATGAACCATTCATTGAACCATTCCAAAATTAAACTGAACAATTAAAGTAATTTATTTAATATTTGTTTCTTCTTCTTATTATTATTATTTATTTTTATAATTATTATTGAAAGGTATTATCAATGGATGATGGTTCATCATCCTCTTCATCTGGTTGGAATAATACCGATCTGATAGGTGTTAATAATTGTGGTACTAATTATTCTGACTGCTATCTTCATCGTTCGACGATGGGAGGAGGAGGAGGAGGAGGATCAACAACAACATCAACAGTATCGGTGAATAATCCCGATCAGGTACAACAGGCAATTGTTAGTAGCAATAATACTGGAATTGTTAATAAGCTTTCAAGCCAACAACATGTCAACAACGATCAATTCAACTTCGGTATTCATTTTAAGTTTATGAAATTTATTAAATAGCAGGAATGATTGGATTTAAATTTTTGTTGCACAATTTCAGCTTAAAATTAAACCTAATCTTTCGTTATTTTGTTATTTTATCATGATTTTTTTTTTGATATATTTTATCATGATTTTATTATAATTTTTCTTTTTCATGCTAAGAATAAGGATAAAATGATTGAAGTAATTTAATCGATAAATAAATTTGGATTAATTATTTTTAAACTGAAACAAATCGAAAGTAATTTGTTAAATATTCAATTAGCGGCATTGTCTACATATCCATCCATCTTCTAATAATTCTCTAATAATGTTGGTTGAATATGACCGAACAGTAACTTATGGAAAGAATTAACGATGCAAACCATTTAATTTAGGTTCATTTGATAATTAAACAAATTTTAACGATGCAAATTGTCACATGACTTACAAAAGTGATATGCGATATTATCCCAATCTATTACAGGTTACAATAAACATCCTCAAACGAAACATCAGCAACAATATCAGCATCAAATTAATGGATCTTATGAAAAAGATGATATTGCTTCAGCGCCTCTACCTCAATCATCACCTGGTTATTCTATGGTCATGACGAGGCTTAGACGTAATGATGACCAACGACGGCTCGCTCATTCAAACGTATCATTTTAAATCCAATTGGAACATTTTTGGAATTATTTCATAAAAAGAGTAGACTTTTGAATTTTGCTTACCGCAACAGTTCCCATTAGAATTATTGCTTATTTGTGATGGACATGACATGTGACATGTCATGTGATATGTCAATCTTGAATTGATTATATTAAATCAAATATGAAATTTTTACACAAAGTTTTATCCATTCGCATATGCTTAAATAATCAAAAGTTCCTTCTTTACAATATTTGAATTGATTAATTTAATATCTCAAATATAAGTAACATCGAATAATTTGTTAAATGAACTAAACTTTTGACAGTTAAAACATTACAGATATAAGACTTCTCAAATAGCAACACTAATTATACCATATCATCTTTCTCTTCTAGCCAAAAGATTCCAATTCAATTTTTTTTTTTTCAGGATTCATCTTTTCCAGTAATGCGACGTTTCCATAATCGTTCAGCATCATTACCCCGTGGTATGCATCGTCAATCAAATGCTTTAGAGATACGCCGCGGATCCATCGATTGTTGTTATCCACTACAACAAGGCTATTCATCATATACGGTCAGGATACGAAGAAAACAAACGTGAAGTTAAATAATGTATTTAGAAAGAGTAATGAAAATTAATTTATAGTTGAAAGTGATTAATTTCAGTTAAAAATAAAGTTAAAAGTAAATAATTTCAGTTAAAAATAAAGTTAAAAGTAAATAATTTCAGTTGAAAATAAAGTTAAAAGTAAATAATTTCAGTTGAAAATAAAGTTAAAAGTAAATAATTTCAGTTAAAAATAAAGTTTAAAAGTAAATAATTTCATAAATTAGTTTGATTTATATTAAAAGTTTAAACAATATAATTTAAATATATCATATATTCAAAATTGAAACGGAATATATTTCTATTATAAAATTTCAACTTGTTAAAATTAGAATAATCATGATTTTGTTAAGCTATTTAAATACTATCGGATAGTTACTAGAATAAGGTAAAGGTATTGTTTTCTGATGTATTAAGCCAGAAAATGTAACGTTAGAAAACGATAGATTAAAATAATAGATTGATTTAAAAGACACTACCATTTGACAATTGGATGTCATTGAGAGTGTTTAATTATACCACTATGTAATGAGTCTTTGGATAATCCCAGTAATCTTACTGGAAATCTCGGTCTTAAACGAACAATTCTTCAATATATGCTACATTTGACATTGAATTAAATAATCTCTGCCAATTATTGCTAGAAACATTACCAAATTTGCAGTATTATATTGATTAAAAAAAACATTTCCTCAAGTAAAACTCAGATTAGTTTTAAATTAAGTTTAAATTATGAATTGAATATACATATTGAATATGAATTGTTAATTGAATATGAATTGAACTAAGTTTAAATTGTGAATTAAATTTAAAAAACCTTAAGACAGGTTGTTTTTATTGCAGCCAGAAAATGAAGCTGCCATTAATGGTTATTTAATGCGTAGCGTTGATAATCTTAGTATTACGGAGGGAAATCATGGTTCATTTATGAGTGGTATACGCTTAGGTTACGGACGTCGTCTTCCGGATTTACCAACCAATTGTGCTATTCCGTATGATGGAGCTATTCAGAAACATACATTTGGTAGACAAAGGTTTGCATTTTACATCTTATATATTTCAAAGATAGACAAACTAAATCTTCCATATTCAACTTCACTCATTTCTTTTCCGTTTCCAGAAAACGGTTATACTAAAACGTTGTATTGTAATGAAGGAACAGTAAACTTTAACCAAATAAAAATTTGATTTCCGGAAAATGATGGAAGGAATGGAATGGAATTCTTAAATGTTCCGAGAATTTTCTGATGATGAATTCCTCATCTATCCTTGTAAAAAGAATATTCTATTGGAATATACATACCTCGAGAATGA
>NW_018108417.1:37776-45354 GCF_000183805.2 Loa loa | reverse complement strand
TTATGAGTGGTATACGCTTAGGTTACGGACGTCGTCTTCCGGATTTACCAACCAATTGTGCTATTCCGTATGATGGAGCTATTCAGAAACATACATTTGGTAGACAAAGGTTTGCATTTTACATCTTATATATTTCAAAGATAGACAAACTAAATCTTCCATATTCAACTTCACTCATTTCTTTTCCGTTTCCAGAAAACGGTTATACTAAAACGTTGTATTGTAATGAAGGAACAGTAAACTTTAACCAAATAAAAATTTGATTTCCGGAAAATGATGGAAGGAATGGAATGGAATTCTTAAATGTTCCGAGAATTTTCTGATGATGAATTCCTCATCTATCCTTGTAAAAAGAATATTCTATTGGAATATACATACCTCGAGAATGATGTAAAATAAATTTGTGCATTATAGGAGGATACGAAAAACAGGTGTTAATAATCGTTCACAAAGTGTTGGTCGAACATCTCATCCATTCGATTCTAAAATGGTCAATTGTCATATGAATAGTTACAGTCCTTTACTTCATCGGTATATCACCATTTTTTTTTTCTTTTTTGATAAATAATTTCTCATAGATGGTTTATGGCTAGAAAACGTAACAGGTAATATGAGAAAGTAAGAAGCCTAAGATTACTTTAAATGATCAAGTTAAGTTAAGTGTTGATTAACATTGTTTAGAACGATATTGATTAGCGATCCCTTTTATCATTCAGATCACATTTACCATCTGTTCGAGCCCAGCTAATTGCTCTCGATCATAGAGGCTTACGAATTGTCCTGATTGAAAAGCTTCAGCCAGGTCCATTTGGTTTTTACATTGCTACTGGAATACTTAACCAAAAACGTGGTATGTTCTTTTCCTTCAATTTTGGTGAATATTCTTTAGAACACAAAAATTTCGAAGGTTAATCTGATTGATTCTCGATCATCTGGGAGAAATCAATAAAGTCTCTCTTGCATATAATTGATTTTAAAAACAAATTTTAGGATTTCACAATTGATCACAAAGAGAGACCACTAGAGAACAGAAAAATAATACAAATCATGAATGTTCAGAAAAATTTTAACAGCCAAAATATTCCTATTGAATATTTTAATTTGTCTATAGAGTACAAGTTCTCTCAGGAATTTTCATCTCCCGCGTATCATTACCTTCATTGGCACCGGTACTATCAGTGGGTGATGAAATTATTTATGTGGAAGATGAGCTGGTCAAAGGTGAGGATTTGGAATATGTTCAGGCATTAATTGCTGGCAAAAGTAGCGTGAAGATTGTTCTTTTACCGACAGTTGGGCCAAGTGCTTGTTAATATACCATTCATTTCATTTTTCTGCATCAAATATGGAAAACTTATATTTGCTGAACAAATAAGACCACGTATTTTAAACGTCAAGCAAATTTAACTCAATTTCAATTTTTAATAAATGTTTTTTATTTGCACACTTATATCTGATGTTTCGTTTTATTTTTTTTGAATGCATTAAGATTTTTCGCCCCAATTTATTTCTACCAAGTAAATAAGAATGAAGCACTTAAATACCAGCCATATCTACTCGGACAATTAGCTTCAATTCACCAGACATTCGTGTTTCACTATTTGTATCGTATTATGTAACCCATTTGTCCCTATTGGTTGAGTAAAGTATAAGAATCGTTCTTATCATCTCATCGTTATCAACTGTTCCATCACAATTTATTCACTCGTTTGGAACTTTTCTTCCCTCTCAAATTTCAATGAAATTGCTAATAATTATAGTGTTGTCCATTTCTTATCTTTCAGCACTGCAGTACTATAAAGTTCACTTACCGGTCAGTTGCCAAAATTTCCAAAAATAAATACTTCTCCGGAAAAAAAAAATTACTTCTGAAAAAGATCGAAACTTTTTTTCCTGAGCTTTCCTCTGGAGAAGCTAGGAAAAAGAAAAGAGAGAAGAAAAAAGAAACGAATCATTTTGAATCAGATATAACCGAACATGTGCCCCACCAGAAAGAAGTCTATCGTTCAAACTATCCTTCATTCAGTACATCTATATTAACAACATAGCTATAATGTCGGATATAACCGAACGAATGGCTTTCCAAAAAATATTAGTTTCGATACAAACAGTAAATCACTTTGTTTTATCATTGAAATCATTTTATCGTTTTACTCATTCATTAGGTTATCGATGTATCTTAACGACTTTAACTTTCTTGAACATCTATTGCGCACAATAAGATTTAATTATAGCTAAGTGGATGTTTCTTATATGCAATAATGTCAGCGTTTACAAGAGTATCATCTTAATTCCTTCTTTCTCCAAAGGAAATTGACTGAAAAAAAAATTTACTTTTCAAAAGTAATCAAATGCTTCTCTTAAACTGTTTCATTTTGTGTCCCAATTTATCCATCTTGTGATGCCAATTTATTATGATTTTGATAGATTGTATAAGACCACTAAATTCTTCATTTAAACATCCTTAGTCCTCATGTATTCAGTTCATTCTTTTTCATTTCTTTTTATTTTTGGAGTGATGTATGAAGTACCAAGGAAGTTCTTTCTTATATATGAACAAAATAGGGGCCACCGATTAACAAGAGATTTGTAAAAAGAATACCATTAAAAAGATCAGACCGGAAAATAAACAATTGATAAACTTATCGAAATATAAATATAAAAATATAAATTAATTTTTCCAAAATATAAATATAAAAATATAAATTATTAATGCTTTTTTTTTACAAATCAACAAATGGAATGTTATAGAAGCATCAGAGATGACCAGAAATATCACTTTAGACCTCCATTTCTGTGAATTTTGAAGATTTCAAAGGATATCGTGAAAACTTACTCTCAGTCCATTCTTTTTCATTTCTTTTTATTTTTGGAGTGATGTATGAAGTACCAAGGAAGTTCATTCTTATATATGAACAAAATAGGGGCCACCGATTAACAAGAGATTTGTAAAAAGAATACCATTAAAAAGATCAGACCGGAAAATAAACAATTGATAAACTTATCGAAATGTAAATATAAAAATATAAATTACTAATGCTTTTTTTCCAAAATATAAATATAGAAATATAAATTACTAATGCTTTTTTTTTTACAAATCAACAAATAAAATGCTATAGAAGCATCGCAGATGACCAGAAATATCACTTTAGACCTCCATTTCTATTTTGAAGATTTCAAAGGATATCGTGAAAACTTACTCTCAGTTCACTTAATAAATAACCTTATTATAAATCACGATATTTAACGTCAACAATTACTTTATGCTACTGATGGTTTCATTGATTGCTTTCGCGACGTATTCAACATTTTCTGGATTCAGTCCACAAACATTTATTCGTCCATCCTTTAGTAAAAATACTTTGTGTTTCTTGACAAGATGATCAACTTGTTCCGCTGAAAAATTTTAAAACCATGATTTAAATTTTGCTATACTTTCTTACTTTCTCATCGACTGCCGTATCCTAACCCTACATAATGGCATCAATATGAAACTCAAATTTCTCCATGGATTTCTCTTTTTTTCTAGCTCTTTTTATCCAAATGTCCATTATTTCCATATACCCTCATCCATCTATAAAAAAGTGAAAACCGAAGACAGAAACACACCATTAAGACCACTGAATGAAAACATCCCAATTTGTTGTGTAATATGCTCCCATTTTCCAGGAGTACCAAGCTTTTCCAGATTCTCTCGCAATGCTTGTCGCATACCTTTTATGCGCAAAGACATCGTCTAGAAAAATACTTTGATCACCATTCACCATTAAATAGAGAAATCATATTTCAGATCTATAAATCTTGACCCACCATAATTGCAGCATAGTTTAAAGATAGATGAAAAACTGTTTCTCCTATTACCACAACTTATTTACGAGGTAAGAGGAAATGGGCCACCATCCCTTTAGTTCACGATATAAACATGCTTACGATCGCAATCTTGGTCTGGAGAGAGTATATATCCTTTTTTAACACAAATATGACATTGACACGTATTAATATGACATTGACATGACTTTTTAAAACTCCAGTTTTATTTTCATCAGATAGGACCAGTCCATGAATAGCCCACTTTCTAATGTTTATTCAGTTAGGCCTACAAAAACTATAAAAACAACAAAAATTAGCATAAATAACCAACCTTTATAGCATCATGCCACTGGGCACACATACTTGGCGATGTTAGTATCATGTGCACAATTCTCGCACCATGACTAGGAGGATTAGACCAATTGGATCGAATAACCAGTGACATCTGTGATTTAAAGCCTATTAGTACCGATGGATCCGAGACTACAACTGTCAGATTACCAATTCGTTCATCTAAAATCAACAAAAATTTGTGAAGAGTATTAATTAAAAAAAAGGAATTTATAAGTGAGAATTATTAATTACACACTATATATTTCACCTGCAATAGCATTAGCTTTGTTCAACTAAATTCTAAATAAATTTTGCACAACGAATCATTCTGCTGAAGACATGTGTAGAAATGATATGCATTATTCAGGCTCACTAAAAAGTGCAGAATATAAGATTACCCATTGGTGCTATTTCGGTAACATTTCTAATAGCACCCAAATTTCAACTGATGATACAAGCAGTGATTACGAAAGAATTTACTATAAAGGCCAAAATTCTTGGCAAATGATTGTGCACAAAATATCTCAAATCCTTGCTCAACAAAGTAGCGCACGGCCCAGGCATCTGCGTCCAGATCACCACTTGCGAAGCCTTGATAAGCAAGATCGAAGAATGGGAATAGATGCCTTTTCTGAAAGAGAAGAAAACAGATAGTTAAGAATTAGAACATTTCGAATTCGAAATATTTCGAAGGTCACCGAAGCTTAAAATATTCGAAATATCTCTTGGAAAGGACTTTAATTTTAACACGTGCCTTAAAAACTTGTGCAATCTGTTTCCATTGGTCATGAGTCGGATCCATACCCGTTGGATTATGAGCACAACCATGCAAAATCACTACAGAGCTAAAACAAAATGCATATAATTTTATTAGCATATTTAAAGTAACAATAGTTCTTTTTGAATACTCCCAGCGCACAACTTCAATTAATGTCACATGAAGCTAAGCGCCCATCCTTTCTTCATTTTAAGCATATTCCCATACTACAGTAACTTTGTGATAGAGAATTTCAAATTCATAACAGTAACAAGAAGGAATTATAGTATAAAGGAAAAAAAAAAAACTAGGCAAAAGCAACACCGACTTCTCAGGTGCAGCCTCAAGATCGGCCAACATGCCTTTCATATTAATACAACGATTTGTTGTATCCCAGTAACAGTATTCACGTATATCCGTAAAACCAGCCCTTGCAAATATCAATTTATGATTACCCCTGAAAAACTCTAACAAATGACAAAATATGTGAGTTACTAATTCTTCTGAACTTCGAATAACAACAATACGAAGGAAAGTGTAATAAAAGAACTCATTGTAGTAATCATTAAGTTAAAACTTGACTGTACGATTTACAAACAACATAATTTATAACAAAGATAATTCTCTACTAACACTCTTTTTTATTTCTCACTGTTATTTAACAAAGGAATATTCAACCAAAGGTCTAGGAAGTGAGACTCAAAAACTTTCAAGTTCTAAATACACCTTCCACCTTAGCAACTTTAGGGAATTAAACAATATGCCTCCAAACACGATTCTTCACCTTAATAACAGCAGAGAATGCAAGACATACCAAGTTGGTTTTGAAACGTAAACCGTATTCATTTTTTGACAAAACTGAGAAAATCGGCTCCGGCCTTTAATGAGCCTGTTCCGGAAAGACACTGCACACCCGTGGCCTAAAATTTTTCACGTAGTACGAAAGGAAAATAAAAAAGGAAAAGATGGCTATTGTGCTAGCAATGCATACATCCCGCAACCTTCCCTTATACTGCATGCAATTTTTTTGTAATTGACTCATACTTAAAGTTGGTGTTGGCTAATTGAAATTTTTTAATTCTAAATTGAACCACAAACTTTTCCAGCTTTGATAATCGGTGAATCCTCTCCAAGAACTAGTTTCATTGCAGCATTACAAAACGGTTCATAGCCAAGCACCGGTAAATATTCATGACTAATATCATCTGTAAGTCGTTTCTCCGCTTCACGTACCACTGGTAATACCCACGGTTTACCTTCTTCCGTACGATATGCTAAAAAGGACGTAAAAAAATGTTAGTAAATATAGAAAATGAATAAAACAAATGAGGATTATTGGTAAAACTTTATATTCCTGAATAATCTTTTAAACGATCCTAAACATGGAAATATTATCTTCTTCCTCAAATGAAGTTTAACGGACCTCCAACAGTTAAGTTAACTTTATGCTGTGCTGGTTCGTCATGGTACATTTTGTTCATGTAAAATACCTCAATAGGAGGTGCGACCTCAATATTTTCGAAGAAAGATGCCATTTTTGTGTTCCTGTAAAACTAGAAAATATTATATTTGTGAAAATCAATTTAAAAAAAAAGAAAAGAAAAAAAGAACAAGAAAAAAGAAGCGTATTACAACAATATTTGTACGTACACTAAAACGACAAAGGGCCATTATAACTTTAAATATATGTAAGAATGACTTCGAGTTGGCAATTCACCACCTATGCCAAGGCATTATAAACAAGGAACTAACCTACTAACACATTAACGTCGCAAATGACATTTAGCGACATTTGCGCGAACTTACTCTATTCGTACTAGTGTACATTACCCGCTTTTCAGTAATACCAAATGTGCAATCTTAAAGATTTTCCATTTATGATATTCCGGAATGAACAATCAAATAGATTGTTCATTGTGATCAATCCAATCGGAAATTATAAACGAAACTGAGATTATCCAATGAGATGAAGAAACGGATGTCTTAATGCAAAGTGAGTAATCCGGATGGCCACTAAGAAATCAAACCTTTTCCCTGCCACTTTACTAAGCACAAGTATTGGAGAGCACCGTATTTCCCGGCAGATGGTAAACCACGGATTACGGCCAATAAGATAGGCTAGGAGCAGTCCGGGCCAGTGAATTAATGACCAAAAGAGGTGCAGGATTACGGCAAAAATGACGGGAGTTGGGTCATCCGTACTTTTAAATTGTAATTTCTTCAGGAACTAAAGTCTTTGCTCCATTATCAAACAGGCCTTAAATCGTTTTGGAGGCTAAAGTCTACTAATAGTGGTACTTGCTTTCATCTTGTCAACCAATTAGCGGTAAAGTGTAACATATCCTTTAATGTTAAATACAGATTAAAGTCATTTTTATCCTTTTTTATTGACTTGTAGGTGTCAAGAAGACAGGTAAACTGTTCTTGTTCTCAAGGCTTCTTTCATGTGCTTGGGTCCCTCAGTCACATTCATTTCATCCAGGCCTACTTTTACGTTTTCATCAACGGAGATCTCCCAAACTTGTTTTCAAGGCTATATGTAAAAAAGCCTGGAGACTTTTCATTGGCGGAACAGAAAAAATAAGCCTGGAACAATTTTTATAGGGAGAAACCTAAAATCTAAGTTTGGGACTATTAAGCATAGAACTTCCTCTACTTTCCTCCATAAGATATTCAAT
>NW_018108417.1:31283-37404 GCF_000183805.2 Loa loa | reverse complement strand
TTGACTTGTAAGGTGTCAAGAAGACAGGTAAACTGTTCTTGTTCTCAAGGCTTCTTTCATGTGCTTGGGTCCCTCAGTCACATTCATTTCATCCAGGCCTACTTTTACGTTTTCATCAACGGAGATCTCCCAAACTTGTTTTCAAGGCTATATGTAAAAAAGCCTGGAGACTTTTCATTGGCGGAACAGAAAAAATAAGCCTGGAACAATTTTTATAGGGAGAAACCTAAAATCTAAGTTTGGGACTATTAAGCATAGAACTTCCTCTACTTTCCTCCATAAGATATTCAATATCTCTCCCATACTACCTGTGAGGTATCACTTTTCCTAATAATAAATATTCAGAATGGTGAAAATTTTCAAAGAATCCGTAACGACAATTAATTATTGGAAGAGAAAGATGTGAAATAAAAGATAAAAATGAAATGCAACCCATAATGTAAAGATGAAATGAAGCGAATGACATATCAGCCAAAACTCCAATATTTGCCTAAATATTTGAGGCTTTCGTGCAAATCATTGTCACAGCACATTGAACATAAATGTAATCAAATAACTTTAACAGTAAATAATGGCCTGATGTTAAAGTTTTTCTCTTCATAAATCCGAATGGAAAAGAAAGTAGAAAAAGGAATCTCTTCTTTCATTTTATCTAACAAATGATGAGTTCTGGTACCTGATATACTTGAACAAATCTGGAAAACAAGTACGCCATTTCAGATGGCTACTTTTCCGCGGAATATACATTCGAGATTTCTACGCCAATATGTGATAACCATTGGAGCCGTTCTACAGTTTGTTCTAGTGAGACCTGCGAAACTTACCTGGTCCTCATGCTGATATTAAAAGAAAACTTGAAGTTGGGTTAGTAGAGTTAGACCGTAGAAATTGGTACAATGTATGGGTTAAAGGTCATCCGATTATGGCGTTGTTAAAAGAACAAACGAAACGAAAAATTCCTGTAGATTCGGCGGTTTGCATTATTTGTGACTTTGTTCGTTGCAAAACATCGCATAAGGCGAAGAGACGCAAAGAAGGCAGAGAAAAATTTATCATCTCATCAAAAGTTTCCTGCAAACTATTGCCTGTTCTATTAGAAAGCCCACGATGATTGGTGGTATTGGCGCGTCCAAATTCTCACGGCGTAGGATCGATCTATCGCGACAAGTAGCAAGCAAAATGGCCACACGCAGATCAATGGACTACAGCAATGAGTATGGTACATAAGGATGGACTCCCAGGCCCAGCGCGGCAACGTGCAGGCTGCCTGGTAGTAGACCGTAAGGTATGCGTTACTTCCCGGGGTAACCTGAGAGACAACGCGTACCGTCCCAAGCAAGAACGCATCACATCAGTCAGAGGCGGTTCGTAGGCTAAGAATGGGGTCAAAATACAAGCAACAGTGTGCAGTTCTCCACCTCGCAAAACAGTTGGATGGAACACATCACGAGCATATACGCGCCAGTTTAGGCCCGGCATCTCTTCCCGGGGATGTTGGACGCCACTTTTGATTATTAGAACTATTTTATATTCAAAGAAAAGTAGTGTTGACCAGTAAGAAAAGTAGTATTGACCAGTCTTCCCTTATGAATTGCATTAGAATGCAGTAGAAAACAGTAAAGAATTATTCCAACCTTTAGACAATATTCTTAATATGCAAGATCTAATTTAGTGACTAAACCATCTAACCACATGAAATATTCTTCTCAAGTATTATGCTACCCTTCGAGCAATGGAAACAGTACAAACTTAGGTTTCTCTTGGAAGGACATTTGAATCATTACAGTGATCTGAGAAGTTCATTTCGTCAACAGATTTTATGTCGTTTGTGATGTTACATTTCACTTCACGAGAATGACAGTAAGGATCGCTAAAAATGGGTAATTTTTTTTCCTTACAAATATTCTCATTGATGGCTTCCCTTATAGATCTAGTTATAACAGTTAGTTGTATAGTATTAAGAGGTGATATGCATATCATTAACTTTGCTTGTACAATTATTATCATTGATTGTTTTTATCAAGCCAAACAATCATCCTGTGTTTGATGGTTGATGCAGATAGCAACATGTTTAGGATGGATTACTTGTAAGTGGGTAATAATTTTAGTTTTAGCCATTTGAATACAAATTAAATCCACCTACTAATTAGCTTTTTTTATTAAATTTAGTAATAGAGCTTATCAGTTCTAAGTTGAGAAAAATTTGGAAGAAAGGAGTGTTAATGAATTATGACAAATTCTAACAAATTCAGGTGCAAACAATAATGGGTAAGCTGTGTTGCAGTGGATATAGTTGCAGTTGTGAACGCAGATAAAAATACAACCATCAATACGGTAAATCTGATCCGGATCCCAAACCGATAAAGGAAATAAGCAACCCCGTAGTTTGAACACTACTGCATCAATTACAGATCTTGCAAAAATTATTTTATTGTCATCCGGCAGATGGTAATATTGTGCGCAATCTGAAGTAATAACCGACCGATGAACTTTTTGTTGAATAATAGCTGATAATCACTTTGTAGAAAGAGTTCATCAAAGGATTTCGTCATATTTTTCTGTTCTTTTCTTAGCTTTCTTTCATTTGTTTTATAAATCTAAACAAAGTTTCTTCTTAAGCAAATTTTGCATAATGACAAATTTTCTTATAAACCAATTCAAATTAAAATCCAATAAAAATCTAAAATGAAACAAATCCAGATTGATGTATTATTTACAATGATGCAAATTCAACTGTCATGTTGAATAGCATTTCATTGGACCGTACAATTGTTATACACACCATTACTAATATTATGATTAAATATTATTTCGTCCCAATTTTAGTAATTATCACTTTTGATATCTTATCCAAATTCCTGAATGACAGAATTCTGCATATTTTTGAAAAGTTAGTACATCATCTGAAAGATGCAATTATTTGCTTGGAAAGTTGTAAGAATTAAATATTTTCCAAATTAGGTACCATTACAAGATCAGATATATCATGCATTAATTATTAGAAATGCGAAATCATTAATTGTTTAAGCATAATTTCTGTAGGAAAAGAATAAATTAATATGTAAGTAAAAAAGAACTGATAGTAATGGAAGTGTTTGTTTTGGTGATAACTGATTGTCACATACATTCTTTGTGTTAATGCATAAAATTAATTGGATGACACCTTATGAATGATAAATAAAAACTGGACTAAAACGGATTATTAAATAAAAAATAGGAATAATATTTTCATCTTCATTTCATTTGCCGAATTACGCTCATTACTCAGGAACGATATCAGGAAAGAACAAAAGGAGATCTGATATGTTGGCCTGATGACCGGAAGTATCCGTCTATACTTTTTTTCATGTAATTGCAGGCAATGTGGATTATATTTGCAAAATTTCCAGAAGAAGAGGGGGGGGGGGAGAGGGGAAAAAAAACGAATAGAGCATATTTGTTCTCATTTAAAAATTAATACATCTTCTTCAAGCAATATCAATTTTTACCACAAATATTTAGCAAATTATGCAAATGTTGTAACATTTATAGCTGTTACCATTACATCGTTGATAGTGTCAATCATTATTCACCTATCCCTCAATGTCAACCAACACTCACCTGTCTATCAAAGTTTGAACGCAATTCCGGTTCCAATTAGAGTGAACCATTTCACATCTTCAGGTTAACTATGTCAGCTATTACTTCCGAAAGATAGCTTATCATATTATCTTTGGAAAGGGGTTCTTATCAAGGTTGACAAATTAACAAAAATTCCATTTTTCAGTAAAAATAGAGAAAAAAGAGAAACAAACTATTATGCATTTTATTAAGAAAAGAAAAATTTTTTGGACACAAAAATATTTGTCAATATTATTGTAAATAATATATGAATATAATATTATAAATACCATATTTATAACATAATATAAAAATTAATATTGTAAGTATTAATTATAAATATAGAAATTATAAATATATTATAAATATTATATATCCATTAAATATAAATATATAAATATTAGTAAAACAAAATATTGCAAATAGATTCAATAATACGTCAAATTAATTACAAATTAAACACAATAATAACAAGCAAAATCACGTAACAAAATCAACGATTGAGTCAATTTCACGTGACGCATGCTTAAGACAGGAATCTTCCAGTAATGTAATATTAGCGTTGTAAATACGTAAGAGTTGGAATGTAATGTTGTATATGGTGCATCAATATCACAAGTAAGTACTATTCTAATTAAACAACTGTTAATTAGATAGATAATGATGATAAATAGAACCGAATAATTCCGTGAAGTAATCTATATTTCTTGAAATAATTAAAATATCTGAGAGGATTTTTCATACTATTTCATACAAATCATTCCTCAATGGCTTTAATTTCCAGAACTTGCTCCACAAATACTACTAAATGATCTATTATGTTTCCTTAATAGGCAAGGAAATTTAAATTCCGTTTACTTCTACGAGAATTTCAAAGACTAAAAAACAGACGTTCACGCTGGTTACGTTAGTTACGTTGGTTACGCGAGACACACGGCGTAAAACTGAGTTTTCTATAAAAAAAAAAAAGGAAGCCAATAGAGTGTTAAAGGAAAATTCGTTATTCATTTCCATTAGAACACTATTATCAGATAATTAAATACCGCTTTCTACAACTTCCGGGAATCAGTCCTACATAAACGATTCATTGACAATTGCAAAGATTAAGCTGATATCTGCTGTCGTGAACTTACTTCAACATTTATTCTTTAATAATACCAAGCGCTCCTCTCATCTATGAGATATTTATGCGACAACTTGGCTATGAATCTTTTAATGTGATCTTTAATTTAACAATAAATTAAAAAGTCACAAAATTGGAAAACAATGTATTGTAAATAATACAAATATACTCGAATTGTACAAACTTTTTTATTTCCTCATTTTCTACACTTTATTCCATTAAAAATCATTCGTTTTTTGCTTTGTTAGATATTTAATAAATGAAAATTTTGAAAAATCCGATTGTATACCTATTAGAAGTGTAATAAAACTTTAGAATCAGTGCAATCCCTAAAATCATATAATTATTTCATTTCATCCCTGTCACCTCTCTGTCATCTTATGTTTCAATGGTATTTCGTTGTTACCTTTACGGATAATAAATAAAGATAGAAGGAATAATAAAGCAGTGGGAATTGGGGGAGAGCGATTCGATGTGAATTACAAGAATCATTCCCGATCATTCTACAGTCTATTGGAAGTTCTTGTTGAAAATCCGATAGTTAGCAGTAATACGATAATTTGCGATATGCTTAACGAAGTGTGAAGTATATTAAATAACCAAACAATCTTAGCATCTATCTTTTTCCAAAAAATTATTAAAAATAAAATCAAACATAAAAATAGAATTGAAACAAAAAATAAATCACGGAAGCGGAAGAATCAAAAACATACACATACGCTCTGATATAATTGTTTTAAACTTTTTAATAAATGATAGAATAGACGAAAAAACAAAAGATAATAACACGATTGAGATTCATAGGTGATAAAAACAGCTGAAACTTAGTAACTGGTTAATCGTACAGTAGCATGAAGATTATTGTCAATAATGTATTTATTAAGAATACTCACAAAAGAGCTGATAGTGTTTAATTTGTGAAGTTAGCAGACAGTTCATAACGATAACGATAACGGTTTCATTAAAAGAAAATGAATTCCATCAACGAGGTTAAGCTTTAAAGGATCAGATTTTTATCTTAATAGGGAATTAATCCACGAAACACATTTACTTTCTCACCACTTAAAAAATGATCTTAGAGTTGGAAAGCATATTTTTGACTTTTATGTCGTTTATAGCTGAAGCTCTGATGCTTATTTCGTTTGATGAGTCCTTGTCTTATGCCAAGTATACCACACTTCTCAATTAAGTATACCACACTTCTCAATTACGACCTTTACTGCAATCAGGCGTATCGAATGCATTTTACTTATTCAAACCAACAAACGAATCCTTTCGATCATAATTTGACAATAGCGTCCCGTTCCTTCTTTTCTTTCTCTTTGTGAAATTTAGAGAAAGTGAGAAAGCAATATCAAAGCTTACTTGAAAGAAGCTTTAACCCGACACAACTTCTTT
>NW_018108417.1:18420-31051 GCF_000183805.2 Loa loa | reverse complement strand
GAATTCCATCAACGAGGTTAAGCTTTAAAGGATCAGATTTTTATCTTAATAGGGAATTAATCCACGAAACACATTTACTTTCTCACCACTTAAAAAATGATCTCAGAGTTGGAAAGCATATTTTTGACTTTTATGTCGTTTATAGCTGAAGCTCTGATGCTTATTTCGTTTGATGAGTCCTTGTCTTATGCCAAGTATACCACACTTCTCAATTACGACCTTTACTGCAATCAGGCGTATCGAACGCATTTTACTTATTCAAACCAACAAACGAATCCTTTCCATCATAATTTAACAATAGCGTCCCGTTCCTTCTTTTCCTTCTCTTTGTGAAATTCAGAGAAAGTGAGAAAGCAATATCAAAGCTTACTTGAAAGAAGCTTTAACCCGACACAACAACTTCTTCAAATTCGATACAAGTAAAATAGATGAAATGTTTCTAGCCAGATCAGAATGAAACATAAAATATATTAAGAACAGTTGCAGTTCTACTTTTTTCCATAACATATAATAGAACTGTCAGAACATACATGTCTGCTAACTCTTCAGTTGTTTCAAACTGAAGCTACATTTATTCTCGATTGGAACCTGTAAATAACAGATACACGCACCCGCACTCTTGCATCTGTCAAATACTGTTAAGGCGCAACATGAAAAACCAAACTCTAAACTTTTAGTATTCAAATAAAGCATAATAGTTTCTGTTCAAATTTATTCATTTATCAACACAACAAATAAGAAAAATACAAACGTAAAAAACTGCCTAACTAGCAGAAGGTATTGGAAATTGTGGATTTGGAAGATCGACTTCATCTTCCAATGTCTCCATCCATCCGATACCCCAAAGGCCTTCAAGATCATATTTGAGTCGCGCTTCACGGGTCATTATATGTATTGAGATATTCTCGAAAGTGTAACACAACCATCGGCCAACTTTCGCCTTTTTCGGTGGCTGCACCTTAAAATTCGAAAGTTCTTTTATTAGGAATTTTTAGAGAGAAAAACACCGTGACACTGACGCGACTAGAGATACAATATCTATAATAAAGAGTTAATGACAACATGCAGACAGAAACGGTACTTTTACTGCAGCTACTAGAATTGCATCTTCTGAAAGTTCTTTATTATTTTTAAATAAAGAAAGATAGGGAAGTAAATTCTTCATTTATATTCTAAAAAACAAGCAAAATACCCACACAATAGAGATAAGGAAGTACCGAAAATACCAAAAATTACCCCAAAATCAATTCTATTTAAATCTCTATAAAACTGTTCTATGAAGTCAGGTCGTATTTCAGTTTTTGAAAAAATGAATCATAGAAATGAGATAGAAATGCAGCACAACAAACCTCATTATTCTTAAGTTTGAAACATTTCCGTATAGCAAGCACCATAGCCTCACCATGCCTCATATTATGAGGAGTGCAAATAATAATATATCTCTCATGTTTGTCATTTATAGGTACTTTGATGCAAACGATATCTTCGGAGCGTTCAGCGCGGAGTATGTCCACAATTTCCTTCACACTAAACGGACTCGATGAAGAATCTTGTTCGAAGTCTAGCAACGGTTCAAGACGTTGACGTAAGCGATCTGCAATAAGTAAAAAGTTAAATGAAACATAGAAGTTACATAGGTCATCTCACACTATACGAAACATGGTTAAATAAACAATTATAATAAACGAAAACGAAGGAATCGTTAATGACAGTAAAAATATGACAAACACCAGTTTAATATTTCCGGCTGCCTTAAAGAACAGGTCTGTTTCGAAACATACCATTCGTTCTAAAATTATAAATCGATGCCGACTGATGTGGAATTCTGAGTCAAAAGTAAGGACACACATACCTGACTTCGATATAATTTCGCACGGAGTTTCCGATTCAGTCTCCATCTCAACATATTCCTCGGTATACTGCTCGAAATACTTCTGCATTTCTCGAATTCTTTCCAAATCAATTTGTTTTTCTACTTCGATCGGATGTTTTTCATCGGGTCTCGATAGCTCCACATCTTTTGCATCGGTTAAATGCCGTAACACAGTTCTATTTGTAAGATGAAAATTTGTTGATCTGTTTTTGATCAGCCGTAAAGAAGCAAAAGTAAAATGATGATGTGCAGTATCGTATATTGAAACGTGACTCAAACGACTGATTTTAAGAATTGGTCGCCATGTCGGCAATCGGATTAGCGTGGATGATAACATTTTGAATTTTTTGTTCAACAACTGGTCGATATTTGGCGTCAACTTTGACTTTCTCCAACTCGTCCAAGGTGTCAAATCCGTCTATTACGCTGCAAATAATATGAATTTAACAAAATAAGCACGATATTGGCAAAAAATAAGAAACATTAATAAAACTGTACATATCAAAAGTAAAAATTACAACAAAAGCAAAACAGACCGCCCGAAAACAGTATACTTCAAGTCCAGTGTTGGATGTTTTGCGTATGTGATGAAAAACTGCGATCGACTTGTATTTGGTCCGTTACCAGCCATAGACACAACGCCTCTGGCGTCGTGCTGCAATGATATATTGAGATATCAAAAACATGGTTTTCACTTTTACAACTCAAAAATTAAATCATTAAGAAAATTGACAAAAAGATACTGCAGCAAAAATGAATGAAGCCAGTGTTAAAACATATAAACAGCATGAGCATACCTTCAAGGTTGTGTTTAATTCGTCCTCAATTGGCCCACCCCAAATACTGTCACCTCCTTTACCTGTACCAGTTGGGTCACCAGTTTGTACCATAAAATCTTTAATATTACGATGAAAAATGCAGTTATCGTAATAACCGCTTGCGCACAATGCCAAGAAATTCTGCAAATTGGTAATTTAATGCTAAAAAGAACAGAAATAGGTCAGATAAACTTCAAAAAATGACTTTCCACAGATAACACTGTATCATGATAGAGTCGCACAACAATTTCATGTCAAAAGAAGTTATGTGCATGTAACATGATTACATGTAATCATGTACAGAGTAGGATCACGTATCCAGTGGAATAACGTGTAATAATCATATGCATGCAACAAAGTCATGCGTAGCACAAGACACATTCCTTAAAAAAGAAACATAAAATGTAGAAAATGTTTGAAATACGTTACTATATCTTGTAATTAGACAATGATAACTCACTTCACACGTCTTCGGACATAAATCGCAATACAATTCGATTTTGATATCACCCAACGTTGTCTGCAACGTGACCGACATACGCCCGCAACGTGTCACGTTTAATTCAGACTTGGAAAGAAAAAATGTTAAACTGAAATAAAAAAAAGGTAAGGTAAAAAAATTAATTGAAAAAATCAAATAAAAAATTGAATTAATTAAGTTATGTATCTTAAAAAGACAACTTTATGGGATTATTATATCATACACACTACAAAGTGCACTAAAAAGTACACGTGAAAAAAGCATCCCACGCATATTTTCCACGCATATTTTTTTAATGCACTTCGACAAACGTTCCAAACCGCTCCACGTAACAAAATCACGTAGGACGCACCGCAAAGAACCATATTGTTTCGTCCGTCCGTAAACTGAAGATTTCATTTCTAGTACCTTTCAGTTTGGTACTTTATTAGGTGTACGTGGATACTTACTTGGGACAGTCCATTGGCAAAGGAAGTAGCCGAGACCTTTGAACCCGGGTTCAGATGAATTATAAAATACTACTGGGATGTATTTGACTGGGGATAATTCCAATAATTCACTTTCCAATTATCCATAATTAATATTAACTCTACTTCGTTTATTTCTTACTTCTCTCTTCATCCTCATTTTTGGAGTACTTAACCCCTTCCTCAGTCTATAAATATTGGATTTCTTCTCAATCTCAGGAGTACTTGATTCTATCCTCCATTACACGAATACTTGACTATTTCCTATCTTCAACAATACTTGACCTCTTTCTTCTTCTTCGGGAATACTTACCATCGTATTCTTAAGAAAGATTTCGTTTTATGCAGAAACTGTAATCCCTTAAACACACTTTCAATTAAAAGAGAGGAATCGAAAGAGATCTATCTTCCGTTGTCGCTAATAGAGTTATGTTGGCCATTATTTATTTTAAAAATTCAGAAAGGAGAAATAAATGTTGAGTAACTGTCAAATAACTGTCAAATTTCAATATAAATATATTTTAACTGGAATGACAAGTACAGTGTTTGTTTTCCCTTTCGAAATCAATTTCTAATTCTTTGTAAATACGCGTGTAATTTCCAGTTGAATAAATTCTGAAGTTTGCTGAATTCGGATTTTAATTTATTACTTATTCCTGTAATTTAATCGAAAAACCTCACCTCATTTTACCTTACCTCTTCCGCTGATATGAGCACAAATGTGGATGTGAAGTCCAACGATTGGATTCTAATGTCTTATGTATATATTGACTCGTGACCTTGCTAGATCTGTCTTGAAAACGAATCATATTCCCCTCCCCCCTTCCTTTCATGTTCTATCAAAAAATACAAATTTCTTGAGTGCTATGACAAAATTGACTACAAATCCCCTCGTTTGAGTATGATGCGATCACCTGTCCTTGTAAATGTTGTAGATGACAAAGACAGAGAGAATGTCTATCAGCCAACTCTGTACTAGCTTTTTATCTCGGTGGACCTGAACATAAAGAAAGTATAAAAAATGATGGTGCGAATTCAAGGACAAGTTATCGATTTGAAAATGTGAAGACCGATCGTTTATTTACTGAAGAAATCAAGGAGCGCATATAACTTTTTAGGGAAATCTTTAGCTCTTTTTCTGGAACGTCTTTAGGTTTCTTTTTGAAGATATTCAACCTTTCAGTTTTCTGAATTTACTAAAAATTTCCTTTCACTCGTTTTAGACATGACATGAAAAGAACTGGTTCATTTGAACAATAGAGAGAGTTAGGAAATGTGGTGCTTTTGGTGATATTTTTCAGTTAACATTACTGATGTGCAAACATTCGGGTCGTTTCATTCTATTACAGCTTGATGTTTATGGTTTATGTGAGCAGTAGCAACAGCAGCAGTCTTTCTTTTCTTCTTTTGATCTTTCTCTCAGAAACAACAGAAACAATTCTATTGATCATGCAGCTGTCTGTTATTAGAATGATTTGACGGCTGATTTCGTATAATATAAATCTTTTCTATGATTCCTGTTCATCATATAATTGAAGTTAAATAAGTATAGATATATTTATTTTGTTATTTTTAGGTCAAAGGATGTTTTGATACTATTGAATAAGTAGTACACAAAAAATAAAAGGAAATTAAAACCCACTGTTTGAGTGCATATATAAGTGACATATGAGGGAGGAATCACAAAACATGGTTACTTCGAAATTGTGCGATATTTCGGAAGTGCGACCATATCTGTACTTGAGTGGTTTTGGCTGTATTACAGAGAAGGTGAGCCTTTGTTACTGAAATACTGCAATTGTCATCAAAAGCGAATCATTGGGCATTTTTGGTGATCTCCTACGAATTCATTTAATCAGAAATATCATATTTTAGGAATTGATTGCTTTAAATATCGGATTCATTACACTGCCATGAAATTTTACGTTTATCTCTATTGCATGATTTTTTTTTGAATAAAAATCGAAAGAATTTTCCTCTCATAATTCAGTAGTTATATATTGATTCAGAATTACCGTAGGACAGGAATAAAACTCGTCAGATCCTCAGAGGCCTGTTAGAGTAAGAGGAAAAGTATTAATTAGTTTGAATAACAATAATTGGAAAGAAATTAATGATGGTGTCGAGTAGAGAGCAAATTAAAATTCGAAGTAGTATAAGGCAAAAAGAACAATATTATAGAAAAGAATTTCTTTGAAATATGAATTAGAGGCTATCATTCCATTTTTTTTTCTTTTCGAATTTAAAAATACATTTTATATCCGTAGTGCTGCTAATATTTTCTCAAATAGTGGATTTTTTTCGACATGATAGTCGGTATTATTGTAATATCTCTCAAATAATGGATTTCTTTATGGTTTGATAAGCTAGGACCGTCACCTGGTTTTTTAAAAATTTGGCAGTTGACTGATATTCATCTCTTGATGGTACATTTATAAAATAAAGATTCACTAAAATTGAAAGTCTGGACTGAAGTAAGTAAGAAATTGTAATTGGCAAAAAAAAACTTATGAGAAGATATTTCATTTCAGCTTGCTAATATTAAAAAATAATGTATTTGCGATATATTTACGACTTAAGAAGTGTATTTTTCTGAAAAGCTGGATAGAAGGAAAATGCTGTTACATCCTAAAGCAATGTACTGATTATTGCACTTATATAGAAATGTTTGTTTCAGAATTTGAAACAATTAGAAAACTGTCGTTTTTATAGTGCCTTCCGCAGATGTTTTCATATATTCATTCCAGAAACTGCGAGATCTTGGGATAACACACATAATTGATGCTACCAATCTTCCGAATAATCCGCATTATGAAGGAATCGAATTTCTGGATATTATGGTAGATGATTCACTGATCGCCAAACTTACTCCTCATTTTGACAGTGCTGCAAAGTTTATTCAGAATGCACAAAAAAAGGTATTGGAATATAATTTTCAAGCGAAGCATTTTTTGCATTTTATGTACTTCGACCTGATATTTTTGTCGTTACGAAATTTGATCAGGTAGAGAAATTGTGAATGATAGTAACAATTGTAATAATTGCGTATTTTCGAGTACTATAAGCATACTTATGAGGATTTCAAAAAAATGTTATCATTTGATAGCTGATTTACATAATAAGACTGAGTTCATCTACATTAAATATAATTGTTGAGAGGGTCATAAAAGTTTAAGGTATAAAACTGCGGAAAGAGTAACGCTTATGTTAGTGGTGGATGATGTATATTTCAAATTTTAGAGAAAAAGTTAAACTTTCCATTAAAAAATGTTTTTTTTTTCCACAGGGTGGAAAGATATTAGTTTATTGTGCAGCTGGTATCAGCCGTTCTGCATCGCTATGTATAATGTCATTGGTACTCAACGAAGGCTTAAGCCTGAGAGAAGCATATTACGATGTACTGGATAAAAGACCATTCATATCGCCAAATATAGCATTTTGGCGACAGATGATCGAATATGAGCGTAAAGAGCGGGGTCAGAGTACTGTGGAGCTACTGAGAGGAATGGCACGACCTATTCCGGATGTATATGTCAAGAAACCAAAATCTAATGCCTAATCAAATCAAGTTCGTGATTCCGAACTGGTAAATGAAATCAAACCGCACGGGTGAGAAACTGTGAATCACATACAATTAACTATCTATGGATAAGATGATGCGAATGTCTTGAAAAGCTTTTGTTGAAAATCATGGGTGTTTGTACAAATGCATTCATCGTTTCATGTTTCGACACATAATGCATTAGCACGACACAATCGTTAGAAATTGTCAATACTCACTATAAATAGATAATATCTGTTATTTTGTTGAATGTCGTGTAGCGCGAAGAGGATAAAGAAGAAAAAATAATTTAATAAATTTTGTCATCCAAGCCATTTTTGTTTTCTAGAATTATCGTCGTAGAACTTGATGATTCCTTTTTGCTGGGAATTCCGTTCATGTTGCTAGTGTTCAAGCAGTAATTCTAATCATTTTTTGCAGCGATTCGGGTGCTAGACATTCTTATCTTTAAATTTCATTACTTTTAATTTTGTTGAAAGATGTGACAGATTTGAATGTAGTGACCTAAACCAAATGAAACTGTCGTCATGCATTTTATTGAACTTTTAGTTCGTGATCCCGAATTGAGAAATCAAACCAAGCCACACGAGTGAGAACTGTCAAGTCTGTACAATAAATTATATAGGAGCTGGGAAATAGCGAAATAGCTGGAAAATAGAAATAGGAAAAAGCGGAAATAGCGAAATAGCGAAACAGAAAATTTTCGGACTAAATTTTTGTTGTGGATGTGCTTTAATTCATCAAAGATCACGAATGTCATCTTACACTGAGGCTGACATATGTCTTACAGCATAGATATTTTTTTTCCGAAGATTTGATTATTAATGGCCTCTAAAACATTGTCCTCTAAAACAACTGACTTTGCTTTTGTTGTTATCAAGTTTGTCGTTGCTAAGTAGCTGATTAATGGTAATTTATAAAAGATCAACAATGTATCAAAACTTTTGCCACTGAATGAGTCACCAAGTGGACGAGAAATTTGAGGGAAGTGTAGCGTTATTAGGTTAAAGGTAATTACTGTCCTTTTTTTTCGAATTATCTTTCAGTAAACTTTAAACTTTCATTAACGCTATTTGCATTAACCAGAAGAAATATCCGTTCATTTGACCATATCTATAGCAAGTTTTAATCTAAATTGGCAGAAAATCAGTCAACTTATCGCTGTATCATATTCTATTTATAGCTGCCAGGAAATTGAAATGCTTTAGGAAATTTATGTAAATCCAATATATTCATAGCTTTTATCTTCCCTTTCAACACTGCCTGAAGAATCATTGAAAACCAAAAGTGAAATGCGCAGGATAATATTTTGAATTTCGGTATTAAGCCATCATGTTTCTGAAGAGATTCAGAAGCAACAACAAAGAATTTGTACTTATTGCCGTTGTTGTTTATGATTCTCATCAGTAAAATAATGCTTGAAATTAATGTCTTCGTATGAAGACCTCACATATCAGTTAATCCGGATGCGTAAATCATTGTATCCGGATTAATGGACATGTGAAGCAACACTGTTGACATAGCAGAGGTAAATATGACATTTGACAAAAAAAAAAATTCTTTCATGTGAATAACAATTATTAAAAAATAGAGAAATTTCGTCCAATTAAATTAAATTAACGTATCGTTTGAAATAGAGAAGGACGTTCATAACAAAATAATTTTGTACTTTTTTTTTTTTGAAGAAAAAAACTGTCACAAATTATTGTCATCGTTCTTCTTTTCTCATCAGTAATTTTTGCTGTTTAAAAAGTATTTTAAAATAAAAAAAAGCTATAAATATGGCAATTCAAAAATAGTACTTAAAAAATCAAAATTATATTTGATATTATCTACCTGTGCTACCTATCCTAATATTTCAGTATGGAATATCTAGCAGATTCTAGTACTCCTATGAGGGAAGGAAATGAAATACTTCATAATACTTTCTGTCATTTCATTGTAGTTAAATAATTTTAACACAAAAAGGAAAAAAAAGAGTGTTTGCTAAAATCTCAAAATTATATTCGGATACCTGTCTAGTACCAATAAATGATTGTGATATGTTCGTTGTTCAAAAGGACAAAGAAAGAAAAGAAGAAGGTTTTCTGGATTGTCAACTTGTTGGTGATATCTCGTTGCCTTATAATTAAACATTCTCAAACATTAATGAGATTATGAGGATCAGATCTGAGGTGCATTTACCAAATCTACTGGTAGGACAAAAAAAAGAAACTTTTTTTTGAAAAAAAAATCTCTAAAGAAAAAAAAACTTCCGAAACATCCCTTAATGATTGGGACTTACTTTTGCTTTTCTAGCTTATGCAGTTATTTGTTGAATTGAAATCAATAGGTCATTTATGGAAAAGGAATAATTTTAATAGCAGTAAAGGTCAGGTTGAAGAAGTAAACTTGTCACCATACAGTTTACCTGTATTATTTTTATTGTTAAACAAATTTACATTCGACATTGTCATATATTGCCTTTTTTTTTCAATCGATACCTGAAAAATTCAGGTATTTCAATTTCTACCTATAGAATATAATATATCCTATAATTAATGTTTAACAAGAAGCATTACATATAAATGATATTTCATAAATAATTCGAAATTTCATACAATGAAAAATTTGAGAGAGAAAAAGACGAGCAGACAAAAGAGAACTTGTTATTACCTGTTTTTCCTCAGTATTTCTTGTCATATTTTGTCAACCTGATTAAGTATACCTATCACATTTCATATTACAGTACTTTTTCATCCTTGCTCAACATCAGCATCTATCATTTCATATGTTTGATTAATTCAATGTGTTTGAAAATTACTGATAAAGTAGCAATGATTTTAAAGATTGAAAAAGACAAAGTTATCAATTACTAATTAAGTTATTATTAAAAAGAAAAAAAATCATTTCAAGTTATAATTTTCAAGAGATTTGTCACATATTTTTTATGATGAAATTAATTTGCACATACCTTTCTTTTATCTTGTAAATATAATATTTTCTCAGGTAGATCATAGATCAAATTAGAAACAAACGTTTGTACAAAAATATATTAAAGAATAATTTTAGTAGAATAAAATTTAACGATAGAAATAATTGCTTTCAAATATTTGTTGACCTTTTCTGTTCAAATCAATGTCTGTCTGTTCGTTTGTCTGTCTGCCTGTCCGTCCGTCTGTCTTTGCATTTATACATGTAAACAAACACACCCTTCTAATGTTCCTTCAAAAAATTACACATTACTAATTTACAGTCGTAATGGTAATGGTGATTGTCATCATCGTTTGTCATCATCTTTTAAGAAGGATTGGTGTAAAGCGAACATTGTCACACTAACGTCACCGTAATGGGAAAACAATACTTTCATGCGCAAAATTATCAACGTCTAAAAGCGGAATGTATTCGAAAGAAACAGCTTTTTGTGGATGTTCAATTTCCGCCTACCAATGATTCTTTATTTTTGAGACCAATTAATCCAGAAATTGATATCATATGGAAACGTCCAGGTGTAAGTAATTCTTTTTTTTTTCACTTTTTCAAACTTATCATATCAGTGATATGACGACTTTTTCAATATCATTCATAATTTTCTTTTTTAAAATTGAAATAATTACAGCCAAATAGCTAGGATATTCATTTATTCATTAGAAAAACTCTGTTTCTCATTAATTAATTAATTAACTTTAATGTATCCATTAGCAGCTTCATTTAAACACAAGGCACTGTTTTGAACATAAACTAATTCAAAATTTGATCTCTTGACCAGTTGATTATTCCTAATCAATGCTGTTATCAGATAAGATTAAATTTAACATATAAAATCTTTATTCTTGGATACAATATAAAAAGTACACTGAAAATGATAACAATTCATTTGATCATCATTTGTAAATGTTATCAGTGTTAAACTGATTAAATTCTTATACTTTCAATATGTGATGAACAGAAATTTAAGTAGGAGTGGACATATGAATGGACACTCCATTGTACTGTAATTGAAAGTAGAAATAATACTTATGTAATGTGAAAGAAGAACGACTAATTAGCACAATTCATCATTATTTTGCTATTTTCTTCATCATCATTTAGTGTAACATCTCTCTCTCTCTCTCATTGCGCAAATGTCCACCCCAAATACTGTCACCTCCTTCACCTGTACCAGTTGGGTCACCAGTTTGTACCATAAAATCTTTAATATTACGATGAAAAATGCAGTTATCGTAATAACCGCTTGCGCAGAATACCAAGAAATTCCGCATTTTATATCATTAACCCAAATACACTTTAAATTATAATTGTTAATTAATTTTGAAATTTAATTATCATTTAATTTTTTAAAATGTCCTCATATATTCGCAAATATCTTGATTAACATGATTTCAGAAATGGAAGAAATGAGTTATTTTATTGCCAAAGAAGTAGAAAAGAAAAGAAGGAAGAATCTGATGAATGTTTTCAATTTCGAAATTTTTTCACACCTATCATCTCTGATCAAATTTCTCTTTCTTACATTTAAGCAAGCTAAGATTTACAGGAGATTGTTGACAATCCACAGCTATTTGTGGAAGGTGCTACGGCAAATGATGTCACCCAAGGTATACTTGGTAACTGTTGGTTTGTATCTGCCTGTTCTGCGCTTACACATCATCAAGCATTGCTTAAAAAAGTTCGTTTTCCAAGTTGTCTCCAGTTTATGTTTCATTGTTCTTTGATCCAGCTAGAAGAAATTGAATAATATTATCCTGGAAATAAACAACATTAATTGTTTCATTTGTTAAAAATAGCTATAATATTAGTAGTATGATAATCATTATACTAATTTATTAGCATAAAATTTAGCTAACTTTTTAATTATGAAATAAATATTATCGAAAATGAATTCAGGTAATACCAGATGCTAGTGGACAAGAATGGACAAGCAGTAACAATTACTGTGGCATATTCCGTTTCTGTTTTTGGCGTTTCAATCAATGGATTGAAATAGTTATTGATGATTTATTACCAACTCAAGATGGAAAATTACTATTTGCACGATCAAAATCATCCAATGAATTTTGGAGTGCTTTGCTCGAAAAAGCTTTTGCCAAGTTTTTTTTTGCTTATAAAATAAAATTAATAAACTTTAACAAATTCTTTTGTAATTTTTGAACTATTCAAAATTTGATTTGTTGTAATAATTTTTGAACTATTCAAAATTTGATTTGTTGTAATAATTTTTGAGCTATTCAAAATTTGATTTATTGATAATAATTCTTTGTTGCAACTGTTTTTTCTCAGCAATAATTTACAATGATTATGATGAAATTTCAAATATTATATATTTTCAATAAACGATGATAATGATTATGATAATCTTATGATAATCTTATATTTGTGATAATCTTATGATTATGATAATCTTATGATAATCTTATATTTGTGATAATCTTATGATTATGATAATCTTAT
>NW_018108417.1:8752-17885 GCF_000183805.2 Loa loa | reverse complement strand
AAAATTTGTATTTGTTGTAATAATTTTTGAGCTATTCAAAATTTGATTTATTGATAATAATTCTTTGTTGCAACTGTTTTTTCCCAGCAATAATTTACAATGATTATGATGAAATTTGAAATATTATATATTTTCAATAAACGATGATAATGATTATGATAATCTTATATTTGTGATAATCTTATGATTATGATAATCTTATGATAATCTTATATTTGTGATAATCTTATGATTATGATAATCTTATGATAATCTTATATTTGTGATAATCTTATGATAGCTAAAATTTGAAATATTTTGAAATGAATATTTTTAATATAACTTTTTACAATATTCATTAATTATTTCTTAAAATTTTACCACCATTTATGACCTCTTCATGAAATCTTTTCAAAAATTCTTTAATATTTGATCTCATTATAGCAATGTAATGTTAGCTTTTTTTCCTTTTTTCAATAACAGAACAAAATTCATGCATTCCTACCTAATCTATGATCAAAAATTTGAACTTTACCCTTTGCTAATATAAAAATAAACTTTATAATGAAATGAAAATTTTAATATTTCAGATTGTACGGTTGTTATGAGAATTTAGTTGGTGGTCAATTAGCTGATGCATTGGAAGATATCTCAGGTGGTGTAACTGAAACAATTAATGTTCAAAAACAATTAATAAACGATCCGAGTGATTCATCAGGAAAATTGTTTCATACAATTAAAGAAGCTTTTGATCAACAAGCGCTTATCATTGCTGCAATCGCTGTACGCTCAATGTATGATAATAACTGTATAGCTGATACTGTCACCTCTTTTTGTACAAAAAAAAAAAAAATTTAACACAAACTGGTTTCAATTAAATTTATCAATTTGAATTCCTAAATTTAGCACGTGTATGCTTATTTTTACATTAGCTCAAATATACGAATTAATTAGAAATTTACTTCAATATGTTTAAACTTATACCATTGATAAAATCATTGTATATTTTAATTTTAATTTAACTCCTTTCTATCTAAGGTTATTTCAAAAAGGCTTTAAATTTAATATTTCAAACTATTGAAAGTTTTTAAGATTTTTTTTTCTTTTTTAAGGCTAAAAATAAGGAAGAAATTGAAGAAACACTGGAATGTGGTCTAGTAAAAGGTCATGCATATGCAGTTACTGCAGTACGTTTCATCGAATTGAATACCAAAAATCGTTCATTCTTATTTTTCACTACAGCAAGACGTCAGATGATGATACGTTTACAGAATCCATGGGGTGAAAAAGAATGGAATGGACCATGGTCAGATGGATCAAAAGAATGGGAACAGGTAAGATTCTTTTCCAATATCTTCTAGTATTTTATGCTTTAATGATAAATTTTGGCGGTAAATTTCTTTTCATTATCTTTTAGTCTTTTTACACTCAAATGCTAACCATTGAAGATTTAGCATATTATTGCTACGTCATTGTATAATTTGAATCTCTTTATGGAAATTAATAAATTACCTTTAACTGTGCAATATATTGAATATTGACCATTTTTTTTTCTCCAATTTACTTGATCAATGATTAATTGATTAATGATTAATGATTAATTCATTGATTTTTAATAACTTATCTTCTTGATATTTTTCAAGTTAGATAAATCTCACTCCTTGCCTGAATGTCGCCTAAGTGTCACTTAAATTAATGTCATAATGATAGGATAAATTCAGAAAAGATTTTCTTTGTAAAATTTTTTGAATTATTTAATTTTAAATAAGAGCAGGTTTGATTTTTTTCTCCTCAAGAAAATTCTTGTATTATATAAAAATGGAAAGGATTTTTTTTTTCTTTTTCAGGTAACAGATGAACATAAGTTGGAACTCGGTATTACCGTTGAAGAGGATGGCGATTTTTGGTACTCATTTCTGCTATTTCTTTAATTATTTGATGATTATGATAAGCCATTAAAGTGTTTATTAAGCAAAAATAAATTTTCGACAAACTATTCATAATTTGTTTGAAACTTTTAACTTCACTATTACTATTGCCAGTTTATTGATTATATACAGTAATCTATCGGGATTTAAATGCATGTAGATGATACAGTATATATCGAATGTACGAAATTTGTAGGATGCCATGGAATGAATTTATCCGTTATTTTACGGATCTCAGTGTCTGTCAACTTTTCAATACCTCATTATTCAATTTTGGTCCGAAATTTTATGAATGGAAATTTTTTGATGAATGGAAATCAAATAATGCTAGACAAGGTGCATTAAATGATCGAGCTGGTGGATGTATCAATTTTATGGCAACATTTTGTTGTAATCCACAGGTTTTGATATTTCATCTATTAATCATAGAAATAAAATTTCTTCAAAAATCTTTTGTAAAATTTAAAGAAAGACCTGATAATACTGATGATAGTGAAAATTTTTAATGGAATAAAAAGGATGACGATAGTTTGACATCTAATTTTTGTTGCAATAAATGATGACTAACAAATGTATGAATATATTTTATTTAATCAAATATGCAATATGAAGCTACCAATAGTTTAGCAATTAATGGAGATTTATATACTTTTATTTCAAATGAATCATTTAAATTTAATTCATCTTAGAGGTGCTTCATTGCTTCGAAGAAGTACTACGTTTGAGTTACTGAATTGATTTCTTTCTTTTTTTTTATTAATATGAACTTAATTTCAATATTGATTTTAATTTTTAATATGAGTTAAAACAATGCTTTCATAAAACAATTTTTCCTTTTTTTTTTTATTCATCTAATAATGTGCAAAAGAAAATCCTTTCTTGTTTTCCACTCCATTATTCATGAATTCATTTCAGATTGATAAAATGATTTCAAATTATTGATAAGTATCATAATACATTGAGATAATAAGTTTGATTAATACTGCTACATTTCAGTATCGATTTGATATTGATGTTGACGATTCTGAGGTACGATTTGCATTAACACAAAAAGTAAAGAATGAAGGTGAGAAACACCGTGAACCTTTGGTAACCATCGGGATGCATTTAATGAAAGTAGAAGATAATCGAATATACAGGATACATCAGGTTTGTTATTAGTATAAATTACCTGTGCGTTAAAGTTGAAAAAAATTTTCAGGGAATAATTAAATGTATTTTTCTTTTGCAAAATATATCAAATGTTTGTTGTTAAAACAACTTCAAGATGATTGTTATTGAAAATTCATTTCATTTAACTTTTTCAAAAAAGTGATTATAAGATTATTCAATAGTTTGAAATGTAAGAATGCTTAAATTATTTGGAAAGGATAAATCAATTTCATGGAAGATGAATTTGCTTTCAGCCAATAAATCCGGTGATAACATCAGATTATAACAATGGTCGTTCAGCTTATTTACACTGTCAAAATTTACGACAAGGCCGTTACATTCTCTTACCAACAACATTTGCACCCCTCGAATTTGCTGAATTTTTGCTTCGAATTTATTCGGAACGAAATATCGCTCCTCGAGCACTCAAAAAAAATACACCCAATCACCGAGGATTGTTTTCTTGTAAAAAAGTGAACTCTATTACTCGAATTACTGTCATTGGTGTGGAATTAAATAACATAAATGAAGGAGGTTTGCTTGTTAACTTTTTGAATACAATCAAAAATTAATTAGTTTTTAAATTGGGGAGAATATTTCAATTTTTATTAAATAACCAAGACTTAAATTATTTAAATTCAATTTGTTGATTTATTGAGCTTAAGATTTATCTAAAAATTTGCATATTTCTTGTTTCATTATATGATTTCCTTCTTTTTTTTTTTGCTAATTTTCGAATACTATTTGTCATCACATGGCGCTTTTATCATTAAATCATAACATTTTCTGCTCGCAAATTTACAACAATATATGAAAGATGTATCAAATAACTTAATTATTATTTGTAGCAATACGCACATATGTTGTTATCAGTTGTGATAAGGAATCGGTACGAACGAGAATAGTTGAAGGTACTAAAGCTTTCTGGAATCAATGCTTCATTTTTTATAGGTTTGATTTTCAACATCATCCATTCATATTTTAAATTAAATTTATAACTTGAAAATGATTTTTCTTTTTCTACAGCAGAAGAAAGTTTGTATATTAATTGGACAATTAAATGATAACAACTATACATAGCTACTGGTACAAGAGAAGTCTCATGATCCTGTTATCATTATTAGTTTGCTGTTAATGATCAATAGGAGCTGTTTGAAATTTCAAACACTTATATCAAATGTTATGATATTATACTGATAATTTAAATAAACATGTTATGTCATGATATTATACTGATAATTTTTCGGTGTTATGATATTATACTGATAATTTAAATAAACATATCTTGCATTTTAGGAGAGATATGACTTATAAGTTTGTAATAGAATTAATGGAAAATCGAATAATTCATGATCGAACTTTGGGTGTAGTACATATTATGGGAAATGTTGATAATGATACGCAATCTTTGGAATATGATATTATCGCTGAAAATCAATCAATTGGTAGCTTAAGTGTCACCATACAATCCTATGATGATCCAATATATTTGTGATTGGTTAAATCATCACAATACTTATTTCAATATTTGAAATAAAAATGAAAATGTTTCATCCTTAATTGTTTGATCATTACTGATATGACACTTTTCTTTTCATCATTTCATATTTTTTAACAGTATAGCTTAATATATAATAATGAAAAAATAAATATTTGAAATAAATATCTGATTGAAATTGGTTTGAAATTGTTAAATGAAATAAACAATTTGTTGTGATTTCGTCTCTCTTACAAATATGAAAACAAAATATTTGTTGCATTTATTTAGATAAATTTTCAATCTTTTAAATTATTCATTTCTCACTGAAATACGAAATATTCCAATATGAATTTCCATACTGTAATTTCTTAAAATTTCATAATTCCTGAATACAAATGGACGTATTTAATGAGCATTATTTAGATCCTGAAATTGAGGACAAAAAGAAAGGTGACAATTAATTGTGAATAGTTACTTTCACAATCATACCCAACCATTTTTGGATACGAACAGATTTTACAGCAATACTGTAATCATTAGTCATGTTTAAAGACTGATATCTTTTGATTATCTTTATGATAAAGCTGTGAAACTTTTTCGGAGTTAGTTTATCACTGCTTATCATTACATTTATGCCACAGCAAAATTCCAATACAAATTTAATAAAGTAATATACAGGATAATAACAGATGCCATCTTATTTTGCATATCATTAGTAATGTAAGATAAAATAAACCAGTATACAATTGGCAACAATAATTTTGCAAATGAATTGTTGAACTATGACCTTTACTATTTGTGTTATTGAAATGAAGCTATAAAAATTGCTAAGAAGTTATATTAATTTATTAAATGAAAAAGTGAACAATCATTTGTGAGAATTTTATTTTCATCATTTCCTTAACTGTTCTACTGGAAAGTTCTACAAACTGTTTTCTGTCTCTCTTTCACATTTCAATTGATTACTGATAACAATCGAGTTTATCTGATAAATGGCTTAGAAACACAAAATTAGCATTCAAAATGTTATTCGTTTAAATTGTATTCTTTAAATATTTATCATTTTTCAATTTAATTTTCATCATTTTTTTGACTATTCCACTGGAAAGTTATCATTTTTTTATCATTTTTTACGATATCACATTTTTTATGTCATAAAACTATCATTTCATGACCATGGATGACTATGTAAGGTTATCTCAGAGTTAATTAACACATAAAATGATAATTAGTTACTCATTAAACGACAATCTGAGGCAAACTTCTCATGATATCGAATTGTCGTTGGCTATTGTCACAAACATAGGAAATTAACTTAGGAAATATTACCTGTCATCTTCAAATACGTGTCATCTGTTAGTGAAATAATTCAGTTAAAAGTATAAATTGTAAATTAATTAATTGAGATTTCATGATATTTTACAAAGTTTTTCATTTCAGTAAGCGAGCAATTATAAAATTAAATGCGAAGAACTAAGCTTAAAGTTAATTAAACTCATTAAACTCACTAATTAAACTGAACCATATCATAGTAATTTCATTGATATTAAAGTAATTCTTAAACTCCAAATACCTTTCATTTACGATAAGCTAATTAAAATTTTAGATAAGAATAAAGAAATGGAAAGAATGAGGGAAAGATGCTAAGATTAAATTAGCAAAGAAAATAGTAGTAAGTAGAGTGAAAATTAAAATTTTGAAAAAAAAACTATTTGATAAAATGGAGAAAGAGACTTCTTAAATGAATTAATCCTTCTTTAAACCAATATTCCTTTTCTTTAGCTTTACTTAATAAATACCTTTACCACTCAGATTCTTTTCAATTTCAATTTCCAGTACTGAATTTAAAATGCTCAAATTATCAGTTCGCAATAAGTTCCCATAAAAGTTAATTCATCTATAAATTATTCAAGTCTAAACTTTAACTAACCAATTAAAAAAATGATAATTCATATTCAGATCTAATTATGACTAAATAATTAGGTCGTTCCAAGTGTATTAAAAGAGAAATGATAATTGAAATTAAAATCTAGTTTTAACTAATTAATTAAATCTTTCCCAGTGTATTAAAATACGAATGGTAATTCAAATTCAAATTTAATCTTGATTAATTAATTAAATCATTCCCAGTATATTGAAATATATGTATTACTTTATATTGTAATATCAAAAATGTTATCCAAACGGTTTCATTTTTTCAATAAAGAGACAATCATTGATATTTCATTTTTACTCTTTTTAGGGTCAACTCTTTTTAGTGTCAACTTCGACAATCTTTTTTTTATGAAATAGTTTATCAAAAAAAGATTAAATCATTCGTTTGATTATTTATTAACACAAAATTTGTTAATGTTAGATACTAAAAGTTGTTTAAACTGGCCAAGGCATGAAATTATCATTGGCCATTGATCGATTGGTTTGGCCATTTTATATTTTCTCCCCTATGAATTGGTTGGTGCAAAAATATTGTTTATCGTATGAAAAGTGAATTATTTACTTCCATTAAAATAATAATTGATTGTCACAAAAAGTTGACAATTTCCTTGGGAATAAATCATAAAGTAATTTCCATTTTCACAACCATTTGGTCATTTTGTTATTAAAAAAGGAAAAAAAGGACAAAAATATTTTTTCAATAATTGTAGCATCTAAAATGATGCTAAATATAATGTATTATCAGTGTTATCAGTGTTATCAGTATAACATTATATCAGGAAGTACTTTTAGTAATGATTGTTTGAAAGAATAAAAATTTTTACTCAATAAATTTTACAACCGTAATTTTTGATAACATTGAATAAAAACAATAAAAATAAACTTTATTGAGTTTGTTTTTAATCAAGTTATTAATCCATAAAGTGTGAATTTTGATTATCAAAATTTAATGTTTCGTAATTGGCAGCACGCAGTTGACCTTTTTCTCGCATGATAACCGATATGTTTCTTAATTATAATTTATAGTAATGAATGGTACCTAACAAGTTATGAAAATGAATAAATGTCGAATTGGATAAAAAAAGGTTCCAAACAAAAAATATTCATTAGACTGAGCAGAAAAAAAAAGACATTTTTAAGCCTATTAAAGAGAATAGCTTTTATAAATTTAATAGTTTATGACCTTTGTCTAATCTAAACGATAAGTTAAAGTTGGATGGAATTGTGTATATTGAAATTCCTAATTTTATAAAACTCATTTCAAATTTTAGAGAAAAATTTGAATGAATGAAAAAAGAATTGGAAAAAGTTGGGATTTTTTAAACTGAAAACTAAAAACTTCCAATTATATTTTAGTAATTTCATCCAAAATTTTATAACAAAAATCAATTTAAAATGAAATTTATTTCACATTTCTAAGTATAACTTAAATTAACTGCCAATGGAGAAGAAGAAATGGACTGCTTTATTTTTAATTTACTAAAGTGAGGAAATTTAAAATGCAACCAACGGCTTTCAGTTAACCTCAATTTATTTAATTCAAACCTTAAATAATATGTCACACAATATTATACTGAGAATTAAAATTTAATTCAAACCTTAAATAATATGTCACACAATATTATACTGAGAATTAAATTGAGACATTGAAATTTGAGACTTCCCGACAATGCATTAATGATCATTACCCGAGGCGATAATGATAATGAGATTGACTGGGATATATTCTGCGTTCGTAATCCAATTAATTTGTCACCTAATTTTTATCCTATCCCGTCCTCTTGTCTCCTACATCCAGCACCTTTTAATAATGTTCATTTAAGTAGAAGCAAACGAAAGCTTTTCCCCATTCTCTACTATTTCCTCCATTTGTTCCGTTTTTCTCTTAGATTTGTTATTATGACCAACTGTTCCAATGAAATTCAAATATCTAATACTTTATTTATATGTCACATTTATCAACAATTCACTTATCATTTTTTTTCTTTTTTTCTTATCAATCACCTCATTATTGTTTATATTATTTGATTCAGATCTTTTATCTTTTGTATACATTGTCATCAATGTGTCACATTACAATCTTTTGACATATAAAACTATTGTCAAATGATTTGTCATTGAACAAGAATGGATGGGGATGTATCATATTAGCTTTAATGAATGGCTATTTTTATTTTCACAAACATTTTAATCAATGGATAAATGAAAATTAAATTGTTTAAAAGATATCTTTAACAAATTTTGGTTCCATTTAATATCACTAATTCATCGTATAATTCCTAAAATTACATTTCATTTAAAAATATAATCAAATCAGTGAAATAATTTCATCGATTAATTAAATTGTTGAAAATAAAAATTACACTTTGACTTCTTCAAAATAACCTATCAATGATAAATTTAAAACTTAAATTAAAATTTATCGATTTCTTATCATCAATATAAAAAATAAAATAAAAGTAACGGAATTTGGCCTATTTGACTAATTTATAATATCGCTTGTCCCCTTGTCCACCATCTATCTTTTCTTATGTCCCATTCATTCCCCAGCAATTTATTCTACTTTAAAAGCATTGCAGAAGCAATTGATACTGACATGTAATTAAACTATTCTCCCTCCCTCTCTCTCTCTCTCTCTCCTCCTCTTTGTTAGGTACGA
>NW_018108417.1:6263-8305 GCF_000183805.2 Loa loa | reverse complement strand
TTAGTATACTGACATGTAATTAAACTAATTCTCCCTCCCTCCTCTCTCTCTCTCTCTCCCTCATTTTGAGGGACATGTCCATTTTCAGACGCGCCTTCGTCCTTTCAGCGCCTTCATTCATACATAATCAAACAACTGCCATCCTTTATTCCTAACTAAATAAATAAATTTCCTGTTGATGCTGCTATTACTGGTGAAAATATTACCGATAAAATTTGCATAATTACCTAAATTAATTATTCCAAAATCTTGTTTTGAAATTTGATTGATATATTTTATGATTATATTTGAAAATAGTAATGATTTGATGATATTAACGAATGATATCAGCTTATCATCCTGTTATCAGTAATGTCATTTAATTACGATAACTGAAATTACCCTCATCTGTATCGCACAATTTTGCATATATCGATTGATTGCTTACTTTGGATAAAATAACTTTTAGTGATTATTAGATGTAGGTGTAGGTGAAGTGTCATCTGAAGAAAAGCACTATCATCTTTTATCTTTCTCTTTTTTTCTTCGAAAGAAAAGCAGAGATGTACTGAAAATAGTCCAATCTTATAAGCCAAAGGAAAGCTTTCTTATCACAGTCATAGGATTATGAAGTGGCCTGTGAATTGTCTGGCTGTGCTAGGCATTTGGCCTCATCTCAATAGCATTGTCATTTTGTGATGCTCAGGGCAATGTGTTTGTGACAAATTATGCATGGTATTGTTAAATTCTCATTAAAAGGTTTCCACTTTGTCAATTTCTGAAGATTACTTTGAACTTTGAACTTTTTAACTTTTGGTGTTTTGTTTTGCTTTTTTTTATCCTTTCTAGAAATTTTTCAAATTCGAAGAATTAATTTTTGTGATTTTACGCTTTCCTGAAATTAAATATTAGTATTTTGGCAAAATTTCAGGTTAATAGTTGTATTCATAAATTAAATTTACATTTCCCTTTAAATCATTCATTTCAGTGATATCCAAAAACATACTGATGACGCTATAATGTCATCTTGTCGCTACCATCTGCATATTTAATCATCATTGTCACAACTATTACAATCTTCATATTCGTGGATATTCTGTGAATGTCCTGTTATGCATGTTGCATTCCAATGTTTCATTTCAATTTTATTCCTCCTAATTCATCGAATTATTTCTGATTTATCAAGCAATAATCAATCACAAGAGTTTATTTTCCCCCGTCAAGTAATTCTTTTTACCGCGGTGCCTTTTTATAGTCCACGAGCAAGTTTCCTTCGAATTCATCATATGAATCATTCTATTTGCTCATTAAATGCAATGGGAAATGCAATCTTTCCATGTCGATGTTTTGGATTTCCATCTGATCACTATGAATTATTAATTGATAATATTCAAAGTTTCAAATTTTCGGTTATTACCAAAAAAAATTTTGGAAAATTCCGGAAAATCCAATTATTTGTCAACCGTTGGTGATTGAATTCAATTTTAACATTCATTGTAGTGGGTTGAATTTGTTACTACATTTACAGTATGCTCCATTTGCAATGGATACCGGAAAAACTGATTTATTGAAGTTTGAAACTGTAACTAAAATGCCACTGATAAAAAAAGTAATATTCCCCTGCTATCATTTATGTTTTCCAGGAATTTATAGAATTATCATAATGAATGATGGATGGATAGTACAGGTTAGTGTGATTACTTTTTCAGTTATTAACTTTTTAAATTAATTAATTTTTTAATTAATTATATATTTTCAAAATAATTAAAAAATCGAAATACAATTTAATTACTGTAATCTGTCTAAACTTATTTGTAAATGTATCATAAAACTTTGTCAACCTGTTTGATATTTGACTTAGCCAAAATTTGGCCAATGAAAATACGATACTTATTTTACTACTCATCTTACGTTTATTAGTCTATTGGTTAAAATCTAAAATAGTATTTCGATCATTTTACATTTCTGATCATTAACTGTAAACAAAAATACTTTGGTACTAAATTTCCGGTACTAAACTAAACCGGTACTAAGTATAAAATACTTTGGTACTAAATTTCGGG
>NW_018108417.1:0-5993 GCF_000183805.2 Loa loa | reverse complement strand
GTAACTAAAATGCCACTGATAAAAAAAGTAATATTCCCCTGCTATCATTTATGTTTTCCAGGAATTTATAGAATTATCATAATGAATGATGGATGGATAGTACAGGTTAGCGTGATTACTTTCTCAGTCATTAACTTTTTAAATTAATTAATTTTTTAATTAATTATACATTTTCAAAATAATTAAAAAATCGAAATACAATTTAATTACTGTAATCTGTCTAAACTTATTTGTAAATGTATCATAAAACTTTGTCAACCTGTTTGATATTTGACTTAGCCAAAATTTGGCCAATGAAAATACGATACTTATTTTACTACTCATCTTACGTTTATTAGTCTATTGGTTAAAATCTAAAATAGTATTTCGATCATTTTACATTTCTGATCATTAACTGTAAACAAAAATACTTTGGTACTAAATTTCCGGTTCATTTTTCATTAATGTTATAATTGTTCCTTATCAACTTGAGGCTATGTCTTTTTCCGGAATTGAAAATCGATTATCCGGATGTAATACGTTTTTTTTCCTCATCAGTACTAAAATGTACGGTGATCATTCCTTAGCTGATTAAAAACTTTCTCTTCTTAAAATTTCTCTTTTGCACTTGAATAGATACTTCATCATAAGTGAAATAAGTCACAGATGGACACATACATAGGCATTTATGCTGTCCTCAAAAAGAAAAGAAAAATGATATTTTACAAAAAAAAAAAAAAAAAACCATTCAATTTCTAATGTTTAACTATTCAATTTCCAGTGATTACGGTAATCTTACAGTATGGTTAAATCGAATTTTAATTCTATCTGTCTAGCCTTGAATCATACCATACCATTGCATTTCCCATCGGAAATTTGAAATGAAATAATAAAAACTTTTTTTTTATTTTTTCTCTCTTAAATATCTTTACTTATTTTATGTTAATTCATATTCCGAAAAAATTATTCAATCCAATTATAAAAATTTTTTTTTTTCAAATTACTCGTCGAATTTTATTTTTTCTTATTACAGATAATTAAACCGATTAAGCTGGAGCAAACAAATGAAATTTCAATAAGCCTACCAAGACCGTATATCTTTCCTCGTTGTTTGGATTATCTGAGAATAACATGGACTAATTTATCATGTTCAATTCAGGATTTAGAATTTAAAATGCGTGTTTTTGCTGTTCCGGAAGGTTCCAATTTCGAGCAATCATACTATATGGAAGAATATGATATCGGTTAGCATTTTTGCGAATTAAGCAGCATTAAATTGATTTTTAAAATTTTAACAAAGAAAATCATTTCTCTTCATTCTCTTCCATTTTTGTTTCGTTTTTACGGACAATTAGAGATGGACTTATTCAATTTTATATGCAAAATTTAGTCTTACCGGAAATCAGACCGGAAAATTGGTCATGCAACCATATTGCAAGTATTTGTGACATCAAAGATTAAATAGATACAATAGCTATGATTTGAATTTCACCTAGCGCAAATTGACAAAAGACAGGAAGTCTACAAAGAACTCTTCACTCAATGACAATTTAGCGATTAATCTCTCCTAAAATATTGATTTCCAACAAATAAAACCCATAAAAGGTGACATTTATCACTTTCGATCAGAATGAGACATTAACTATTAGACAAGAAAAGGTAGCATACATTCGAAAAATTTCTCAATAAAAAATGACTAAACTTCAAATTTGCTTGTCACCTAAAGTAATAAAATATACCTTTACTAAATTCGTTTCCTTTCATTCAATTAAATCTCTGTATATTATCGGTAAGCAAATAAGAAACGGTCAACGACTATAAGCCTTCTCACATAGCAATGGTCAATTTATTCATCTGACCTCTTCTCTAACATCAACTTTTCAATCTTTGACCCTTTTGCTATGCATTGTTAATTAAATATATACTACATTATGCTTAATTTCCATTAACAGAAAAAAAGAAAAAGAAATTTATGGAAATGTTATCTCTTCAATATTAATTTTTATCATTAAAATTATCTCAGTTTATCACCGAAATTATCATAATTTTCACAATTTTCACAGCTTATCATTGAAACTATCAGTTTTTTTAAAACAGAAGTTAAATTATATAAAACATTTGATGAGCTTTCTTGTAAGAATATGATTCGAGTTTGATTAGATTATCAGTTATCAGTAGAAGATACATGTATTGTACGCTTAAAAAATCATTTGCTTTTTCAACTAGACAAAAAAAAAACATTCAAAAAATTCAATTTCAAAAAATTTTTAAACTTATATAAATTTTTACAAAAACATTTCCTTCATTCCATCCCTTAGAGCATTAGGGATTTAAAAATTTACAATTTTTTTTTTCTTTCCAAAATTTTTAGGCCATTTGCTTGAAATTATAAATGATAAAGAAATTAAAAGGATATTTCATCACAATCGATTACTATCCTAAAAATATGTTAAAAAATAGAAAAGATTGGTTCATTTGATTTTTTAAGAGTTATCACAACAAGCACTCGAATTACCATGTTATCAGTTTGATATCATTTATGCGCAATTTTGTTTTGAAATTGTATCAGTGCAAAAATTTACCGCACGTTTCAATGAATGGGCACAACAATGCGTCTACACTGAAAATTGTTAGTTTTTAAATTTTAATTTCTTTTTTTTTTTGAATTTCTTAACTGAAATATCGTAAACTATATGAATATTTCAAATGCTTCAAATAGTATTTCATTTCATATTTTGTCTTATCTTCTTTGCAAATTTTGATAATTAATCTTATACGCATCACTGTCTCCAATGATTTTATCAATGAATTATTGAGCAGTATTGTTTATGACCTAAGTATGACTTAAGTATCATTTAGGTATAACTGTATTTAATCCATTCAGAGTTATTCGTTACGTTTCAAAGATTAACCTTATTGTTTATTGTATAGTTATTACTAGCTATCATTTTATTTTCTGTATTGTCCATCGAATTTCCGGTTATCCTTCAGATATCGAGCAGTATCGGTATATATATATAAGCTTCATTAGTTACATTCAATAGCAACTTAATTAAAATGAAGCAATTGTTTACACATTTTCTTGCCCATATGCTATTGCTTTTACATTTTCATTTTACAATTTATCGTTTAATGAATTATTAAAATTTAATGAATATTTCAAATGTTTCAAATAGTATTTCATTTCATATTTTGTCTTATCTAATATTATTCGATAATCCATAAAAAGTATGTAAAGTAGTGGCAATTTAATTAACAAATTTTTATTATATTTTGAGCATTTCGCAGCGAAAATTTTACAAACTAAAATATTTTCTGATAATTTTGAATTATTTTAAATGTTTCATCATCTCCTGTATGTTATTTGCAAATATTACACAAATGTATCGGAAGATAAAAATGAGATTTTAAATAGGTTAATTTACATATAAGTTAGTAATTAGTAATCGATCAAACTATTCGATATTATTGCTAAGATTTAAAAGCTATTACAAAAAAATGCGAAAACATTGGCATATCAGAAAGGTGAAATTTTGCAGTGAGAAAAAAAAAGAAAAATTCAAAACGATTCCATCCCCAATTTAAGAATTGATCAGTTTTATTCCTGTAACTAAAAATATGCAAATTTCAGGATTATATTATTGTGGTATAATTTAAAATTTGAGAATTTAAACTATTTTAAATTTTAATTTGATGAAGTATGCATATCTTTTGCAGCAAAATGAAAGAAAGATTTGAGGGATGGTTTATTTCCGAATAAGTGCTGAAGCACTAATATAGCAAATAATTATAAATGATGATGATGGATAGCGTGACTAAAAATAAGTGAATTATTCCGGCTAAATTGGTCAAGCAGTCCTGCTTTCGTTTCCTTAATAATTATATGAAAATTTGAAGTACTAATATACTTGAATTGAATGCATGTCACATTATGATTATGATAACAAACAAAGAGGAAAATGAATTCCGACTGATTTATTAATTAATTTTATTTCATAAAATTTGAATTATTATTTGAAAATTTCATTTATTACACTCTTTTCATTCAATTCCTATTTATCTATACGTCACTGAATTGTAAAATTTCATTTTTCAAAATATTCACTTTATCATCTTATCATATCAAAAAAAAAAAGATACAAATAATTTGAGTTGCAGTAAGATTGAAAAGCAAAAAAAAAAAATAAAAAAGAAAAACGATTAACTAAAAATATAGCTATCTTTAAAATCTTTAAAAAAAAAATTGAAATAATGAAATAATTCTTTTGCATCGTTAAATTTGATTAATGCACTGAAGTAATTAATATAGTTTGGACATTTAAATCTCTGTCTTGGCTACTACTAATTACCTTAGGGAATTACAATGTTTGAAGTTTTGAAAAAAAATTTTTTTTTTTGTTTTATGGTCTACCGTATGCTTCAATGGATTGATATTTATTTTACATGATAGTATAGATGGAAAGTTAATCGATTAGAAGTTATTATCAATAAACAGTTAATATTACAATACTATTCGTTCCTGTGTAAATTGATATATAAGTAACTGGCTCGATAAGATTAGGCTAGAGTAACTTAATGGAGCATGGAAAAGATGAATGTTCATTGATTCGGAAAAGATATATTCAATTGAAAAGAGGTAAAGGGAATAAATGCAATGGTACATCATGGCCTAGGACAGAAAAGAGTGAGGTTAGGATTGAGAAGAACATATGGCCAGCAATAGACACGGAAGTAATTATACGCTCCATTGTTTCCATTCAATGCTTTTAAGGGGAAATCATCATTGCTAGATGAATAGTTTGATAATAATAATTATTATTATTATTTGAGAGTGGGTTAAGAGTTCAGCAACAGGAGGGATATCTTGGAAAAGAAAAAAAAAAAAGACTTTCCCATAAATCTCTTGGATAACGGTTCACATATTAGCCAAGATGATATTTAACAGTTAATCAGGGAATATGGTTATGATAAGGAAGCTGGAAACTGTCACAGTAAAGCTTTTTATTAATAGTATTGATAAATGATATGTGCACTGATAATTGATAAACATTAGAAAATTAAACAGAGACTGGATAAGAGGACAAAGAAATATTGCATATATGCTAACAAACAATCTCGGCTTATTTTGGAAAAAATATTCGGTACAATCTGAGATTTATTTGGAATTTTAGAGCATAGACATCGATATTGTTATAAGAAATGTTACAATGACTATATGAGACATCTGTAGATTCCTTGGCTAAATATATATGGGTAAATGTCTTGGCTGAATATGTAGGATGATTTAATTGAATAGATAACCTGGCTTAATATATATATGGTAAATCCTTGGCTAAATATATAGAATAATTATCTTGATTGAATATATGAGATATTTTATGGATTAGAATATTTCAGTAGGACAAATTGAGGGTGGTTGGCGAGATTGGTCCGCATGGAGTATATGCTCTGTTAATTGTGGACATGGTCTACAACGACGATGGCGCTTATGTGATTCACCCATTCCACAAAATGGTGGAAATTTATGCGTGGGCAATTTTGTTGAATTTTTGGATTGTAATGCCGGTAATTGTACAGGTAAAAAAGTAATTGTACAAGTAAAAAAGTAATTGTACAAGTAAAAAAGTAATTGTACAGGTAAAAAAGTAATTGTACAGGTAAAAAAAAATTTTATAATATCATTTTACATAAAAAAAAAAAATAGTTATTTATTAAAGTGTAGCAAGATTATGGTTATTTTCTAGAAACAACAACTGTAACTATTGGAATAAATGATACATTATGCTCATGTGGATGTTTACTCAATCATATGGCTGGAAGATTTTTCGCTCAAAACATGTAATGAAATCACAGATTGGATATTGAAATCACATGGAACATTTTTATATTTGAAATTAAAACATGATTTGATTTTCAATCAATTTAAACTTGCAATTTATCGTGGTCTAAAAAAAGAGGTTCATTTATATGCAAATTTCTTAAACCATTTAAAAAAATATATAAATTAGCTTAAT
>NW_018108416.1:98203-103934 GCF_000183805.2 Loa loa | reverse complement strand
TAATAATAATAATAATAATAATAATAATAATAATAATAATAATAATAATAATAATAATAATAATAATGATAACAATAACAATAGTAATAATAATAATAATATTAATAATAATAATAATAATTATGACAAATAGTGGTGCAAATACATTGAAGATGAATGGTAATATTGATAATAATAAAAAAGATAGTTAGGGGAAGAAATTGAGTGGAAATTTTAATTTTTTAAAATCATTACTTCATTGTTTTTCCCATACTTCTCATTGCCATTTCAGGATATGGTTTACGACAATGATTTTGATAAACCGGCCATCGCTGTTGCATAATGATCCAATTCTGGCTAAGTAAATAAGCCGTATATGCGAAAAATATTGTTATTACAACCATAAATGTAATACCAACCGTAAGTCCTACAATAAAAAATTTTTAAATGTCTGATTAATTTTTTTTCGTTTTGTTTTTATTAATGTTAAATTTAAATTCATTGTTGACTGCGCAAAGTAAAAAGCTATTTCCATTGCAAAAGTATTAGTTTAAAGCTGTTCAAATTAAAATATGATATAGATTTGAAATTCAATTGTTAATTATATCACCTGAAGCTATATGTTATTCTAAAGCTTATTCAACCTTAAATGCAAATTATTTCCTTTTTCCCAATGATCTAATGAAATTATTATGAAAAAATTATTCAAATCTTCGAACATTCTAATGTGATTATTATGGGAAAAATCAGAATAATTATTTAAAGTTAACAATACTTATCAAAGTTATCATTTGATGTATGTTATTGCTATGCACATTGGATGTAACCACAAATTGGCTTCTAAAAAAAGCTTATCAATGGTACAACTTTTCAAGCTTATGGTTTCTTTACAAGCCTTAGCTTTTGTTTCTAAATCAATGATTTCAAAAAAGAAAAAAGAAAAGAATAAGAAAAGATGGAATGTTTTGGCAAAAATAATTAGCAAAGGTTAAAGATAGAAAATGAAAATTGAATATTATGAAATATTTTGAATGATTTACCAGTTTCAAGAAATGCAACAGGCATTGCAACAATTCCACCGCCAACCATGTCAGCAACAATAAAGAAAGCTGCAACAATCCATCCTAAACCTCGTCCTGACGTTGCTTGAACAACCATTTTAATTTGTTACTATTCAAAAATTGAATTCTGGAATTAACAAAGCTTAATATTCCCGAGTTTTTGAAGAAAAGTAAAATTATTTTTCAAAATCACTCAATAGTGACATTCATATTGCTGAACTAGCAATAAATTAACAATTCAATTAGCAATTGGAATGACTAAAATCCCGTTTAATAAAATAATAACATTGTGATTAATTCAATATATTTTTGAAGGTATCAAAAAAAGACAGTATTACTTAACAAATTTATTTCGCCAGCATGAAATAAACGATAAAAAAATGTGAGTAATTTAAAAATATGATAAAATGTTTGAGAAATTTTGCCTTTTTTTGATTTGCTATAAAATAAAATCGACTCATCCATCGAGCAGTTAATTATGCAATTAATTTTTAGGTCTAGTAAAATCATAATTATATTTTACTTTTCTGATATATCTATAAATTTCTTTTCTATTTGTATTTTATCTTATTACCTATCATCTTGGTATTCGCATTCAATTCCCAAATTTGATTATTATCAAAGTTATTATTCCACCAAATTTTCGACACAACCTTGACAATTTGTAGAAGATTTATTGTAAAAATTGATTTAATTTAATAACTTTAATGCAAAATAATTTCAATGCAAAAACCCTTTTTGTAATTTTAATACAAAAGTTTTTTATCAATAATTTAATACAAAAACCAAGTAATCCAATAATGATTAAAAATTCGCACTTATGGAACTTTTCTTTTGACCAGCTAGAGGACTAGTTTTAAATTAAACAACTTTTCAAATTAACTACCAAAATATCAAGTTTGAAATAAGTGAGAGGAATTGGAGAAAAGAAATATAAAACATTTTAAATTTCAAAAAATATTTACCACAAATATGTATCCTATATACATATATATGCATCAGTAATCATCAAATTTTAATGAAATTTTTTTCCACTTATTTTTGGGGGAAAAATTATTTATTTGATATTAAAAAATTTCCAGTTTTGATAATTTTCAAGAAATATTTGGAAAATAAGCATTGAAATTTTTGCATTGTCAACCAATGAACACATTTCAAAAGGACAGAAAAAAGTGTTATTTCAATTGATGACAAACTTGCATTCATTTGAAATGAATTCATTAATGTTCAAATCAATTCTTTTTTCCTATGATTTGAATAGAAAAAAAGAAATTAGTAAAAATGAAAGAACAAAAAGTTAGGAAAAGAGAGAAAAAGTAATAAAGTATTTTGGAGAACTTTTTTTTTTGAGAAAGTACAATTTAATTTGGCATTACATTGTAACAAATACTTTTTGAGCGAAGCTAATATGCTCGTTTTACAATTTGAAATACAAAAATATAAATACATAAGAACAAAAGAGTGAAAATTTTCGAAATTATTTAGAATATTTAAATAATATTTTAGCACCATTTAAATCATTTGAAATTGAATAAATTAAACAAAGTAAAAAAATTGAAAATTTTTACCAAACTAAGACTGTTTTAATTCGTCAATTTATCAATCACTGATCTATTTTTTTGGTATGTGAAATTTCTTTTTTTTGCCTATTGAAATCATAATTATAAAACTGTATAATTAACATTTAGGTAACCTTTACTTATTTATTTTGCCAATAATGATTTTATCGATATCAGTAATAAATAAATGTTGATAACTAGGATTCATATACTAAATTTAAAATGTCAGCAAATCAATTAATCGATTAAATCGCTGCATGGATATTATTCAAATTAAAATTATTTGTTGGATTAATTTTTTCTAAAAATAAATCAAAAATAAAAACACAAAAGAAAATGCAGAAATTCTTTCTTTTTTTATCAATCGTATGATAACATTTTAATGTTATTAGCAATAATAAACAATGTTCAAAATGACATTTTTTTTTCTTTTTCTTTTCTAAATTTTGAAAATATTTTTGTGAAAAGAATTTTTTTTCCTTTTTTTGCAAACATTTTGCAATTATCAAACATATCAATTTCTATTTTCAAATTTTTAAAATGAAAGAGTCTTTGTAATTTCAAAAAAAAGGAAAAAAGGAAAAAGAAAGATTTTTACACAAAATGTTCACAACAATGAATGAATGAATGAATGAATTGATAAAAAATAAATAGTTTGATGATAAGTGATAACCACTTCTTTCATTTTACTATTGTTATATGATGAAATTAAATCGAATGATTATCATAGAAATGTGGTTATGACATTGATAAGACCATTATGAATTAATTGGAATGAAATGCTTAAGAATGCAAAGGAATGCATTGTAAGTAAATAAATGGTTGGATGACGACAGAAAAAGAAATGAAATAAAAATAAAGATAAATGTTGATAAAAATGAAGTGCTAATTAATATTGTCGAATAATTATAAATAATAATGACATTGTTGAATTTTGAACGTTTAATATTAAAACACATTTCGAAATTGTAAAATTTATGAACTACATGATTTACGATAGATTCAATGGATCAGTTTAATTTGTTTGATCAGTTTAATCGATGGATGGCTAAATTTTTTGCATAAAAGAAAGAAGTTAAAATACCGGATATTCAACTAGAAAATTTAAATTATTATGCTTTAAAAATTATAATACTGTAAATCACAAAGCTTAGAAAGTTTTAAAAATAAGTCGTTATGTTGAATTCATATTTTTCTAAACTTTTATATAAGCTAAATTTTGGTATACTATTAATTACAATTATGGAACACCTATCATATGAACATATCACGATAATTATAATACTCTAAAACATTATAAATAGCATGTTAGATTAATTTCATAATTCTATCATATAGTAAATGGCACTATAATTATAAAACTTTGAAGTATTCAAGTTTAGTGGACCATTAATTACAATTATGGGACATAAATGTAGATGTAAGCCGCTAAATTTAGGCCAATGACATAATAGTTCTTGGGAAATTATGAAAAAATTAAAATGTGATAAATTTGTGGAAATGTCAAAAAAGAAAAACAAAAATCAGCTAAAAATTTCTCACTGATTATAAATAAGCAGAATGTGTCCGTGTACTTGAAGTTTTTTGTTTCTTGTTTTTTTTTTTGTGATAAAAATAGAGTGACAATGAATTAATCATATTTTATATATTCAAAAACAATAATTCGAATGCAAAAGAAAAAAATTCCTTCTTATCACAAAAAAGACATTAATTCAAAAATTTATAATAGGAACAAAAATTTGATGCAAAGTTTTTTATTGTTCCAATAAAAATTAATTAAATAAAGTTTGTTACTTAACATTTTGTTATTTAAGTATTTTTACTAGGAAGATAATTCAAACAAAAAAAAAAAGGGGAATGAGAAAAATGAGAAATATTATTATACTTCATTACTACAAATCAAATAAATTCTCAAAATTTTGTTTTTTTCCTTGCATTATAATGATTAAATTTAAAAATTTAATTAAATTAAAAATAATATTTTCCAATTATCCAATATATTCTGAACAACAAACATAAAATCAATTATATAATTATCACATGATAACATTCAAAATCACACAACTATTATTAATATCTAAATAATTAATTACATATGCAATAAGTAAAAAATTTATATTTTTGTCTTACTCTAACAAACGATAATCAATTATCATAGAATCGTAGATGATGATAATATATGGTTTAATAGTTGACATATATTTTGGTCGCATTACCAGAGATGTCGATATTTTGCGCGCCATATCACAGCGACTAATCTATATATACCTTATGCAAAATTGCATCAGATCGGGTAAACTAGGGATCGATGATTGCAAATGATGATATAAAATGATTTGTTAAAATTTCTTTTACAGCTAAAATAGGCACGAATACCAATTAGTAATTTGGAAAAAATTTAAATAAAAAAAAGCGATAAAATTTTTTTCCATTTTAAATTTCAATATATCCCTCAAAAAAAAAATTGCTTTTACAAAATCTTTAAGAGCAAAGAGAAAAGAAAAGAGAAAAATAAGTTAGGTTAACAACATATTGTGGGAGGGGAAAAAAAGAAAAACCAAAAAATAAAGTAAAATGAAAGAATGTTTTTTCCTCTTTTTTCTTCTTCATCGTTCTTTTTTTTTTTCTTCAAATTAATTAATCATCGTTTATCATTACGATTCCCTCAAAAAACATAGCTTTGTTTTTCAATTCAAACGAAATGAATTGAATAATTTGAGTTAGTATTAATGTTTTGCATTAAAGTTCACCGATTAAAGATTAAAATTAAATCTTTCATTAAAAAAAAACAACGAGCAAATCTAAATACTTTTTATTATCAGAATTTTAAATATTTGATTTCATTATTTCATGTGATACATGAATGTTTGAAATTGAAATCAAAAAAGAAAAAAGATTTACGAATTATTACTTGTTTAACAAACATTTATTATAATTTTAAATATCTAGTTTTATATTTCCATCAAGTGCATAAAATGTTGAAAATTGAAATTGATTAGGCTGGAAATTTTGTTCTATTCGTTTTTACATTTTTTTCCTTAAACCTATATTGAAGTAAATTGTTTATATATGCAATTAATTAAATAACGAATTGATGGTTTTTTTGAATCATAGTTGTCCCCAAAGAAATAA
>NW_018108416.1:94218-97678 GCF_000183805.2 Loa loa | reverse complement strand
AAATAATAATAATAATAATAATAATAATAATAAGTAATAATAATAATAATAATAATAATAATAATAATAATAATAATAATAATAATAATAATAATAATAAATAATAACAATAGTAATAACAATAATAATATATTTTGGACGAATTATTATGTAAAGATAATAAGAAATGCTTGGAAAGAGATTTTGTTCATTTGACGGTAGCATTATAAAAGGAAAGAAATGATAAAAATTTTTAGAATTGTGAAAAACCTGCTATTAAGAAATTATGCTCATTTAAATGAAATAAGCATTTCTTCACCTTTCTCAACATCTTTTTGATATTTGAAAATGTTTCACATAAATATCACCAATTTAATTATTGGTATTGATTATTCATCTAAATTATTAATCTGTTATTGTATAAATTATTAGAAGAAAATCCTGTGCAAAAATAACACTTTAGGTGACAATAACTAAAGTACAACTTTAGATATTCCAATGTGACAATAACTAAAGTGTAAAAGCGTAACTTCAGATGCTTTCGTTACAATAACTAAAACATGTAGTTGAACTATGAAACTTACTTTGAGTATGAGTAGTTGCATTACATTGAGTATAAGTACTTACATTGAGTTTAAGTAAGGCCAGAATATTCAGAATATTCAGAATATATCATTACCGATTCGTATTGAAAGATTGTTCTTTTAAGTATTTATATTATTGTTAATGTTCTTATAAGTACTTATAAGTACTATAAGTACTTATATTCAATACTTACTACATATTATACTTATTATAAGTATTTGTATTCAGATATTCCAGCGTGACAATAACTAAAGCATAACTTCGGATGCTTTAGGTAACAACTTATAAGTTCTTGAAGTTTTTATGAGTACTCTTACTAGTCATATTAATATTGCACTACTGTTTCCATTTTCTATGGAAGTTCATAGAAAATAATAATGGTGATATTAATATTAGTATTAAACTAATAATGATAAGACTAATGAATATCAAAGTTATCCTTTTCCAAAAATGAAATGTTTGTATAATACATTTTATAAGCATATTATTTAAAAAAAAAAAAAAAACAGAAAGTTTAAAATAAATAAAATAAAGCTGTTAAAGATTATTAATTAATATTGTTTTAATTTGAAATGATTTCTTTTTTATATCTTTTCTAACTTCTATAATATTATCTTTCTTTATCTTTTTTTCTTTTTTCTCATCGTATATTATCAAAATTTTTCGTTTTCTTCTTTTATCCATTTATACCAAAACAAAAACAAAAACAAAAAAAGAAAAAATACGAAATATTTTCTTTTAAAAAGAGAATTTACATTATTTACAAATGTAATTTGTTAGAATGAGATTTTTTCTCTTACCCTTCCTCCTTTTCTACCACTTCTCTTTGTAAACATTAGTTAAAACCTGTTTACCGCTTTCATCATCTATCATTTCGTCCCACTGCGCTCCCCCCCATATACACACCATCATTATTTTAATTTATGCATTAGTTTAAAGTTGTGTGTACACACACACACACACAGACACAGACACAGACACACACACACACACACACACACAACCATAGAGAGATACAAACGATCATCATCAAAGTGTAATGCAGAAGAAAATTGTCTAAAATGATGAGGAAAAAATAGAAAAAAAATCTTATCGAATGATTGGAATAATGTCAAAATGAATATATTTAAAAGAATTAAAAAAAGACCGAAAGAAAAACATCGGCAATGTTTTTTAGAATAAAATTTACAATTTAGTATGTAATTAATTAATTAATTAATCATATCGACTTGGTAAATAACAATAATTATGCAACTAAATTTTCTCCAAGAAATTCGTACAATTACTGCAAATGAGAATGGTGAAAAGGCATAGTAATGCTTTCTAAAATGAAATTTATAAATTAATATGTAATTAATTAATTAATCATTTCGACGTGATAAATGACAATGATTGTTATGCAATTAAATTGCGCAAGAAATTCATATGATTTAATCAAAATATAAATACGAATAAATTGTTTATATAAATCAACGACGAAAAAAAATGAAATTAAAGAAAGAGAGAAATGAATTAACGGTAGCGGATAAGAATATGAGTTATGAAAGAGGGAGAAAAAAAATGAGATGAAGTATGACAGGGATTGAGATTGATGAAGAAAGACTGGATATGAAATTTAAATCAAACTAAAATATAACCAAATGATTTTTCATTGCTTCAATTGCTCAAATATTTGTTCATATGGAATGAAAATGATAGCTTGTTTGTTAGGTTATAGAAAAAATTTTATTTTTTTGTTAAAAAGGAATTAAAGCGGAATGAATGAGTGAATGAAATGTTGGTAAAGCGGAATGAATGAATGAATGAAATGTTGATAAAGCGGAATGAATGAATGAAATGTTGGTAAAGCGGGATGAATGAATGAATGAAATGTCCGATAAAACAAAATGAATGAATGAATGAAATGTTAATAAAGCGGGATGAATGAATGAAATTAATAAAGCGGAATGAATGAATGAATGAATAAAGCGGAATGAATGAATGAAATGTTGATAAAGCGAAATGAATGAATGAATGAATGAATGAAATGTTGATAAAGCGGAATGAATGAATGGATGAATGAAATGTTGATAGAGCGGAATGAATGAATGAAATGTTGATAAAGCGGAATGAATGAATGGAATGTTGATAAAGCGAAATGAATGAAATGTTGGTAAAGCGGAATGAATGAATGAATGAAATGTTGATAAAGCGGAATGAATGAATGAAATGTTGATAAAGCGAAATGAATTCGAGACGAAAAATTTGCACGACGGAAATTCCATCGATAATGTGATAATGATAGAAATCTTGATGAAATACTCTCTTGAAAAAACTGCAAGATCATATTTATAAAGGCAAAATGATCCAATGCATGCGACATGAATATGTGGTGATGAAGTTTATATCATCATACTTCGAGTTAATTCGAATTTCGAAATTTTTTTCTCTTCATTTCTAAACAAAAAAAAGCAATTTTTCTGAATAATTTTTTAAACAATTTTTAAATTTTTATGCTTTTTTATAAGCAATTTTCATGCATTTTTTTGATAAATGATTTTTGTGCAATTATCATTCACCACATTAATGAGATAAAAGAGCTATTAAAAAGTTTGAATATTTTATTTGACAATTAAGTTCGGTCTATCATTGAGTGTAAAATCGGCAGCTCTTTTTTTCACCTCTATTCAAGATTGAAAGTGTTGGTTTTTTTCCCTCCTTATTCGTTTATTTTTATTTTTTCATCCAATTCTGATTAGTGTTTTAGTTGATTCATATTATGAATTAAATAACTTTTCCTGTCATTGTTTTTTCCATCCGTTAAAAATGAAATAATTGGTTAAATCGTTTTTAATACCATTCAATTACAGTTTCATTTGATATATATATATATATATATATATATATATATATATAT
>NW_018108416.1:91165-93089 GCF_000183805.2 Loa loa | reverse complement strand
TTATTTGTTACCTAAAGTAACTTTAGTTAGAAGAAAGACAAGACTATTATTATTATTATTATTATTATTATTATTATTATTATTATTATTATTATTATTATTATTATTATTATTATTATTATTATTATTATTATTATTATCATTATTATTATTATTATTATTATTGTTATTATTATTAGTACCACTATTATTATCATTATTGATGTTATTATCTATGTGAGTGTATTTTCAAGGACGAAAACGACACTTGCAGATAGGTATATGTGTTATCTCTAATGATTCAGGTATATGTGTGGTCCCTAGCGACACTTACAGGCATACATGCAATCTCTCTCTACACTTACAGGTATATATTTAGAATATATCATCTCTAATTATAAAAAAAGGAAAATAAAAAGTGACAACGAATGATTGAAAAATCAGCTTTTCATATTCCGAACTTTCGCTAATTGACAATTCAAAAATTAAATGCTATAATCACTTTATAAATTTTGAATTCAAACAATTACTGTATCATGTTTGCTTTTAATAAATTAAGCACAATTAATTGAACTTAACAAATTTGATCAAATTGATTCTAATTCAAATTTAAGCAGAAATCCCTAAAATCTTGAAAAAAAACAAAAATAATTTGTTTATAAATGATTTAAATGGCATGTGTCGTCATCGATGATGATTTGATTGAATTAAATCGATTAAAAATTATCCAGTTTGTTCAATCACAACAAATCAATGCCATTATTTCAACGATTTGAAATGAATTGGGTAGAACTTAAGCTATAATTAATAAATCATATGACTTAATTTTCCAATTTGTTTACTCTTCCTATTGGCTTCCTTCATCAAAAATTCCCTCCTACAACTTTTATTATCTACAAAATACCAATTGTCATATTGATAGCAAATTTTTATTTGCATATCATTTCAAACAAAAAGAAAAAAAAATGACGAAAAAAAAGTAGCAAGGGAAAATTTTTTGCGAAACTTACGAAATTTCCACATTTCCACCATTCATTTATTCATTTCATTAATAATTAATAATATGCTTAAAAAAAATTAATATCGTTATTTTGTGATCCGAAAAAAAAGGCGGTAAAAAAAGCGGAAAAAATGGCATTTACAATATCCTGCCAAAGTTTCCGTAAAACTTTTTTAAAAAGCATATCGGTTCTCTTTTATTTTTCAAATTAAATTAAAATTTTCGCCAAGAATGTCATAATTGTTATAACATTTTGTTTCTTTTTACTTCTTCTAAATATTCGATCCCGTTATTCATCAATCATTTCTACTTCTCATAGTTAATATCATATCACTTTCTAATGTTGTAATAGATAATGAATATGTTTATTAAGTAATTCATACATAAAATATTCTTTTAATTTCCAAAAATTTGGAAATGTTAACAAAATAATCGTTGTAATTTTCATGATATTTTACAAATTATTTAATCGGATTTTATTTTAATTGCTGCAATTATGTGACAATATAAACGATAAATTAGTTAAGATGGATTTTTTTGCTAGCTGATATATTTTGCGGATTTATTTAATTTTAGATTTACAGTTTAATTGCAACGATATAAATTATCAGGAAGGCAAGTGCTTTGGTTTAGTTTAAATGAAAGGAATTTAAGGAATAAAAAACTTATTTCAATTGATTTGATGTCTCAGAATTTCATAGCATTTATAACTTATTTTTTTCTTCATATGATAAACACTTTTACATTTTATTTTCTTATAATAAAGGCATAAGTTTTTGTTTTATTATTTTGTCATAAAAGCTATCAAACTTGAGCTCTTGAATTTTAATTTAAAAACAGCAAGTAACGGGGAAAATTTTTTAATTTCGATCTTTCTTTTTTTTAGCATAATTGATTTGTTTTTTACATATCATTGTAACACTTTTCATATCTGAACATCAATTT
>NW_018108416.1:88479-89945 GCF_000183805.2 Loa loa | reverse complement strand
AATAATAATAATAATAATAATAATAATAATAATAATAATAATAATAATAATAATAATAATAATAATAATAATAATAATAATAATAATAATAATAATAATAATGATAATAATAATGATAATAATAATAATAATAACAATAATAATAATAATAATAGCAATAATAATAGTAATAATAGGAATAATGATAGCATTAATAAAACAGGGATAATAGTGATAAAATTGTTTTAAAGATTTGATATCAATGATACCAATCTTCAAATAATACCAATCGAATTTCTGATTCCTTTTGATTTAAATATTTATTAAATAACTCAATCAGGCTAGTAACCAAAATGAAATTCATAGCTAGAGTTATGCTAACACATTGATCTGATACATGGAACAAATGTTGTTATCATTCCCTTAATTTTAACCAAGCGGTAAATTAAAAGGAAAAATTAGGCTGCTAACATCATCAATATCATTCTCGAAAATTCTCCCCTCTCCTCAATTCTGCTCTTATCGTAGTTTGCTATCATATCATTGCAAACGAAAATATCCAATCTACCGCCTGCCATATCCACAGTTTCCAGTAAAAACTCATTGAATAGCTTCTTCTAAAAATAATGTAGTAGGTGTGAAATTTCGAATTAACTAATTAATTACAGTAATTTAAATCGCGAATCTTATTTTTTAATCTCTTATTTATCATTTTGGTTTTAACTGCTTGTGATAAAAACCTACTTCATTATCATATCATCACCTTTCGTTTTTTTTGCATTCTAAGTGTGACTTTCTAAGTATTTGCAAAAGTTTATATTTCACTTAGAAATCATTCTAACTAAAAATAGTAATTTTCTAAGTAAAGTGTAATGATTTTTATCATTCTAAATGATATATATTAATTTTTAGCATTAAATTTCGTTTTCAGTATGATTGACCTACCTGGTATTTCGTTTTTTTAAGGTTGAAATTACTTTTAAATAGCAATATTCATCAACACTAATGTGCAAATTAAATGCTTTTATGTCAATTGAATGTTGTTGTTATTTATTTTAATCAATTAAAAAGCAACCAAGATTTTAATTTCTTGAAAATTAAGTTTATATTGCTTTGTAGGGTGGGCGGATGAAATACGATTGCATGCTTGTTTTTTCTGTGATATGCTAGGAATGACTGAAATTTTTATTGCAATAAATTTAATCAAAGGATTAATTTAATGATAAAAGGAAAAAAATCACCGAAAAAAGAAATTTCAAAGTCGGTTTCCTTTTCATCTTTTTTTTGCTGATAATATTAACATTTCTGATGCAATTTAACAAATGATTAGACTGAAATTATCACATACAAGAATCTCTTCCTTATCAATTTATCGGTTATTATGGATAAAAATTTTTCATCAATTTTGAATATATGGATGATTGATAAGTGTTTATATTAAATATATAGACAAGAATATATATATATATATATATATATATATATAT
>NW_018108416.1:77267-87584 GCF_000183805.2 Loa loa | reverse complement strand
CGTCATCCAACTGCCATCATTTTCAAATGGAATTTTACAATGATCATATGTCTGATTGACATTTATCATTAACTCTCGTATCGTTCAACTGTTATCATTTCAAAAGATCATAGATGATTAAATGAAATGATAATCATTCCATTAATCAATTCTATTTTTACATTTAACAAACAAATTCGCAATTTTTTAGTTCAAATTATTTATATATGATAAAATACTATTAAAATTACAGTAATAAAAGTCATTTTTCAAGGGAAACTTTTTTTTTTGGAACAAAATATTTTAAAATAATATGAAATAAAAATATTCTTTTTTAAAAATATCATTTTTTAAAAAAAAAACTTTTTTTTAAATTTCTATTGAAAAAGCAAGGAAAAGAAAGAGAGGGAAAAAAAGAAAAGATAGAAGTGGAAGAAAGAGGTGCAGTATAATGAGGCATGCATTTTTTTTTTTTTTTTAATCTTAGGCTTGTATCCATCCATTCTTTTTTGTTCTTCGATATTTCAATCTTTCTTTTTCCATTTTTCATCCACTATTCAGTCATTTCCTTTTATCTTTTCCCCATTCTCTTTCACTTTCTCTTTTCTTTCCTTTTATTTTAGAGGAAATATTTTTCTTTTTTTTTATGAAAATTATTCTCGAATTTTTCATATTTGTTATTCATTCATTGATTGTTTGATGAGGAAGATTCTCATCATATTGATGATTTGTTCATTACTTTGGCATGTCTCATTTTTCCATTCTATCTCACTATTTCATTCTATCTATAACTAACATAACTTATTTTATCTACTCTATCTTCCCTGTAATACTTCCCTTTTTCTCATATCTCTACTATTTTATAGGTATTAAATAACTTAAAATGACCTGATAACCTGAAATGTCCTAATTTAGCTATAATGTAATCTTTCTACGTTAATCCTTTCATAACACTCTTTCACTGTATCAATTGTAAATTATCATTAATATTATGCTAATAATTAGCTAGTAAGAAGTCAATCATATCTAAATTAGAAAATTCTGATTAAAAACAAACAAACAAACAAATAGGGAAGCAATAAACATAATGAAAAATATTATTCCAAAAAAAAAACAATGAGTGGAAAGGTAAAATTTATAAAATAGTTTATAATTGTTTTTGAATATCTTCATCCATCTGTTTGAATCAATTATAAATTCATCCATTTAAATTGATTAAAATTCACTTTCAAATCAATTTTCTCATCAGCAGGCCTTTTAAATTTGCAAATCAAACTTTAACCATTCCAAACTTATGCTTTGCGAGTTTTCCTTTCTTTTTTTCTTCCTTTCCTTATTATCAAATCACATTATGTAATTTTAACTACTTGTAACTCATCCTAACTAATGTTCAAAAAATAATCGAAAATTTTTCACTATTTCGAATTTAACTTTCAATTGAACGGGAAGAAGAGAAAGAGAGAAAGAGAATTCGATTTTTATTTTTATTTTTTAATAAATATGTAATCGTCTATTTTGCAAAAATATGCAACAAAAAGAAAAAGAAAAGAAACTGAAAAATGAGGAACTAATTGATGGTTAGTTCCATTTTCTGTCTTTTCAAATATATCGTATCAAAAAGATAAATAAGTAACAATTATTGGAAGGAATGATTTTAATGCCATCATTCTTTTTTTTTTTTGATGTGACAACACAATAATTGCATTGTACCACGAAATCTGTCTTATTTTAAGCTCCTAAAATTAAATTCTATTCATGTTTTCTTGATAAAAATTCTTGAAATTGTTTATTTTAAAAAAAAAGAGTGAAATCTTTAAATTTAATTTGCACATATATTTGTAATTCTTCCCTTTTTCCCTTTTTCTTCTCGCTTTTCTTTTTTTTTTTTTTTTTAACACTATCAAACTATCAAATTTATTTATTCATTTTACAATTTTTTTAATCCAGCAGTTGCAAAAAAATAAAAAAGTGGATTGCTCTCATGTTTTTCCAAATATTTTTTTATGAAATTATAGCTTTTTTTTGCAAAAAATTTCTTTATTAAAGTTAAACTACCAATTTAAAATGAATTAAATTAAATTATTCATACCAAATGCCTTTTCTCACGTCATTCAAAATTATCTTATCACTTCATTTCATAAAATTATCTTCTGTATTTCAGGATTACAATTTAGATAGTTCCAAAAAAAGGAAAGAAATTCTCATTAATCAAGTTAATAGTTTAATTTTTGACCCTTTTTTACAGTATAATTACTTATAATGCATTCATTATTAGCCTCAAAGTGTATATTTCAAAATTTAAGAAATGATTGGAAATATCGGACAGTAAATATATTGGCATCGAATAATTACAAAGTAATCCGAAATTCATTTAAAGAGCAATTTCTCAGTAGCTATTTTGTCGTTTCAAAAATTCCCCTCTCAAAATGGCTTAATTATATGAAATGGCTTATTTATTAGTCTCTTAGGAGTAACTTTATTTATAAATTTCAGCCAATGTTTATATTATTTATTATTTATCGAAGAAGTTTTAAAATATTTCATATATATGAATTTTTGACAATATAAGAAAAAAAGAGTGAGAATGATGCATAGTTTAGGAATTTATATAAATTTATTCCTGAGAACGAATACTCACCTGGACGGGAACTAATAATTAACTCATTTTTTTTATCAATTAATTCCTATTCTCAATTTTCTTTCTCTCCGAATATTATTTTCTTAAATTTTATACATATCCAAATCATTTATTTATCTGATCATAAATTAATGCTACAATAAACAGAAGTTTGTTTAAGTGGATTAGTGCTACAATAAACAATAGCTTGTTTAATACTAATAGAGTAATTAATTCGTGATTAAATTATTATGTAACCGTTGATCAAAAATATGTTTTATTAGTGAGCGAATTCATAGTATGAATACTGACTAACATTTAGTGATTTCGAAAAGTCCCTAAATTATCTCATTATCATAAAATGATAATGAAACATCGTCGTGATAACGATATTGATACTTTTATTGACATAATTTTAAGATAATTTCAATTATTTGAAAATGCAAACAAGAACAAACTGCTCAATTTGATGAAAAAAAAAACTTTATTTTTAAGATTTCCATCAATAAACCAAAAAAAGCCATAACTTAACTAATTAATTGTTACCTTCTCTTTGCTTAGTTTTCAAGAAAAAATAGAATTTATTTTATACCATTTGAAATTTATGATTTAAAAAAATTATTCATTAAATTATCAGTTATAATTGTTATTAATCATAAGTTATGAATATTAATCTGCTTATCAACACACATTAATTATTAATATTTTCCGATAATTCCTAACAAAATTTAAGCAAAAAAAAAACATACACAATCCCTATGTAATAATTACAATGTAAGATCTTAAATACTGATAATATATGAGCTTAATGCGATTGATAACGTAAGGTGTGCTTAAGCATCAGTAAAATATATTTTATCGTTTACTATTTCCAATTTTAATTTAACATTGGAAAAAATTACAAATAAAAGATGAAAAAGGATTGAAGTAAAAGAAGAAAAGCAATGAATAATGAAAAATGCTTCTTATCACATACAGCTTGATTAATAGATCTTGTTTTATTGATGGATGTAAAATAAAAAAAAAACTGTTTCATCATTTGACATTTGTCATTTGATATCATTATTTTATACTAGTTTTGATACAAAATAAATTTGTTAGCTAAACAGTGAAAAGTAATTATTTATTATTTATATTCATTCATATTATAAGTGAGATTAAAGATTAAGATAAAAAAAGATCAAAGAGCAAATTGCTTACACTGCAGAATATACTCTCATTCTTATCATTTATTTATTTAATTTCCCATTGTACAAACAAAATACTATTGTAAATTTATTCACTTTCATATCAAAAAGAATAATTTTTGATCTTTTAAGCATCTGGGTAAGACAGACTTATTTTTCCATACCAATCATAAAACAACATTTGCAATCTAACTTTTTTGATTCATTGCAATAAAATTTTATTACTATCCATTTCTTTGACATTAAAAATTTTTTATTTTCAAAATATCTACCGTATTATTTGCCCATTCTATTTGTTAATTTCATATTTCATATCAAAAAAATTCCAACTTTACTTCTTACAATTTAAAATTTTATGTCGAAAAAAGTTCCTTAGTTGCTTAACTTTTTCATTTTCTTTCTTCTCTCTTTAAAATTTATATTATAAAACCTAATTATCCATCTCTAAAATTTCTGATTATTTGTACATCATATATATAATTTTAAAAATTAGGATGAAACTAATTATCTAATTCAATAATCAATTAAAGCGGCTTCTCTTCTCTTTTAAAATGTTTCTCGTTTTCGTTTTCCCTTCCTACTTTTTACATTTTTTTAAAATGCTTTTATTTCCGCTCTTTTCCATTCTTCAATAATTTTATAATATTTCAAATTATTATTAATTAGAAATGAAAAGAAAAAAAAGCAATTATCTTCCTTTATTAAAATTAATCATTGTATCTATTTTTACCAACAAAAAAAAAAAATGAAAAAAAAACGAAATGAAGTAATTATAATTCATGAATGATTGAATTTCATTTTTTTTTCTTGAGATAATTTTCTTCATTTGATGATAAAAATGAATTTTTTGAAGTATAAGATAGGATGTTAAATGAGTGGTAGTAATGATATGGATGAATTGAAATTTGAATTAATATACTGAAAAACGAAATCCAATCATTCTTTCTTCTTTTCATTACTGGATATATTAAATAATTGATGAGTTTTCTTTTCCTCAACACTTCACCTCCTTCCAACTCCATCAACTCCCCCGCTTTCTTCTGATAACAGTTAATTGTATTGTGATGTAATCAGTAGTATATATCTCTCTATCTTCTCATCTTTCCCTACCTCTTACACTACCTTTGGAATGATCTCATCAAAAATAGAACAACTTTACACCTTGTTAATCCAAATCATCACTGTTCCTGTGTTCCTGTTTTGTGGAAGGGATAGATACGGATTACTGCTCTTTCTTAAACTTCCTTATTATCATTTCACATTTTCCTCAAACAATTTACTTTTTAGAAAAAGAAAAAAATCAAAAAATAAATCAAATTTTCTATTTTTTAATCTTTTTTTTGATAAATAAATCATTAAATAACAAAATGTGAAAAAATTAATCAAACGAAATTTATATTTATCTTATAGACAATGATAACAGACGGAAAAAAATGATAACACATATGATAATAAATATGTAATTGAAGTTAATAAAACAATTTGTAAGCAGTGATAATATAGGTAAGGCTTAATTAGCATTATTATAATTTAAAAGATAGCTTCATTAATATAGCTCATCATTTCGCTGTCACTTTTATTATTGTTAATCTTCAATAGTTTAGATTATTTATTAGTTCCTAATAACAAAACGATTACTAATCTATCGATTTTTTGAAATAGCATTTGCTTATTTAATATTTGTTAACATTTGTTATCCCAGCAAAGTTAATTTGTCACATCGAAAGCATATGATATTTCAAATCATTTAGGTTGACATTTTATTGATACTTTTTCTTCATTCGACTATAATTGCTTGAATTTATTTGCATTCATTGATTCTTTTTGATGTATATAACTGAATGAAAGGAAAGTAAGAGAAGTTATCAATAAAGAAGGATATCTTTTAAATTTAATACTATTCGTTCTCTTGTTTGAATCCAAAAAAAGTCAAATAAATTGAAAATTTTCAAGATATATTCTTTTTTTTTTATTTGAATTTATTTTATTTGAAAAAGAGCGACAGATAAATTTATATTCGAACTAGCATGAAATGGAAAACTATATCTGCTGCAATTCATTTATTTATTTAAAGAAATATTTTTCATTTTCCATTTCAAGAATTTCAAGGGTATACCCTTGAGAATTTAAAACACTCAATGATTTCCTTCTCTCCTCCTTTTACTTTTTTCTCCATTTAATCATACTTATCATTTCTTCTTTCATCTCTCACTTCTTTTCTCCCTCCTTTACATTATCCCTTTTTAATTAATCATGATTAATTTTTACTGTTATTCTTCAATCATTTTGTAAACAACAATTTCACACATGTTTATAGCAACATAGAAATGAAAAGCCATCGTCAGCTAATACCTAATAGCTTCCAATGAAATCCAATGTGATTGACGTCATTGATGAGATTTTATCAAAGTAACAAATATTTTTGCTAAAATTAAAGCAGAAAAAAAAATCTGAATTCTTCTCGTGGAAAAAAAAGTCGAAAAAAGGTTTTTTTTCCTTTCCTCTCTCTCCCTCTCTCTCTCTCTTTCTCCGACTAAAAAAAAAATGTCAGTTCATAAAATTGTTGCCAATTCTGTAACAAAATATCCATCAAAATTCTAAAATTTCAAAATTTCGTTATGACTAGAAATTTACAAAAAAAAAAGTCAACTTATATTAATCATTTAATTGAAATATAACACAAATTAAGTAGCAATGACATTTTTAAATGATAAAAAATTTATTTAACTGATGAATATCCCTTTTTTAAATAGTTTTGTTAATATAATTCTGATACAGTAAATTCGTCGAATTTATATAATTAACACTTTCCAATCTTTTCTTTTTTAACCCTTTTGTTAAACTTAATTAAAATAGTTCATCATTGATTTGTTACTATTACCAAAGATAATATCAACAGTTAATTTTTAACAAAAACACTTTTAAAAAATTAAAAAATTCAAGAAACAAAAATTGCTTTTAATAAATTAATACACGTGAAATGATTGGTTGTTACTTTTATTAATGATTACTTATTACTAATGATCACTTTTTCTAATTAAAAATGATTGGAAAAGTTTAATGAATAATTAGTTTGTTAAAAGTAAATATACATTTAAAAAGTTGAAATTTTTAATTCCTTTCAATAAATTTCCACACACATCGTTCCATTGCTGTGCTAAAAAAAAAGAAGTTAAATGTTGAGGGAAAGTTAAGTGTCCACATTAATCCTTTCATACTTTTCTATCTATCTTTTTGTTCCTTATCTCTTCTTATCACCACCATCAACATCATCATCATCATCATCATTGTCATCAATAACAAGAAACAACAGAAGCGGAAACAAATTTTATCCAAGGAAGAGTTCCGTAACACCCATCAATAATTTAATTTCGAAAGTACCACTCATTGTAAACGCAAACTTTTAGCAAATGTTTTTTGCTCTTTGCTCAGAAGGTTGTTGTTCTTTTTCAGTAATTGAAACTGAAAATTCATCAATTGTTAATGGTAAATGTAACAAATGAAATATTTGTTTAATTCTTTTAAAATTTACCTCTTTTGTTAATTTTTTAAAAACAAACCAAAGTTTTCTTTTCTTTTTTATTTTTTTTGGTGGAAAAGTTTGTGCAAAATTGAATGAAATTTGTTGAGTTAAATTAGCTTTAGAAATAAAAATATTGATGTTATTTCATATTTTTTAAAATATTTCCTTTTTCTTCCCTTTTTTTTATGATAGCAAAAGTCAAAATGACTGAATGGTACATTCTCGAGGGGATTTTGGTACATTCTGGTAGCTTTTATTTGAAAAATCCATCCAAAATGATTTGGTTTATTGTAAATTTTTTCAATATTTCAATATCGATTTTTTTCAGCATCTCTTTTCAATGCCAATTTTTTTCAATATCAAATTTTCAACATAAATATTGTATTTGATTACCACTTTTCTATTTCTTCCATTTTTTAGTGATTATTGCATTGAAAATTTTGCACCAATTATTATACTTAAATTAAAAAATTTTTATTTTTATCTAAAATTTGTTGGATGTTTGTTGTTAGTGACATGCACAATATGAATAAATTCATTTAGTAACGAAAATAACATAATTATTTTTCAATAATTTGAATAATATTAATGCATTATAATTATCATGTATGATTTAGAAAGGAATCATTAAGAAATGAATTAATGAGTCATTAAGTGAATAAATTTACTTTGTCATATGAATAATGAATATAAAGGGTTTGTCACATCTAGGATATACTGATTATATATCTATGATGATTTATGATCCTTGCAGACTCTATGTTTTTTTTTCGGAACAAAAATTTTCATTCTTTTTTTCTTTTTCTTTTTTTTCTTTTTGGAAAAGTGCTAAGATATTTGTGAAATTTAATCATAAAACATTTTATGTATTTAACTGATGACTAATAATTTCAAAATTGGTAGAATAAGTGAAATGCATCGATGCAAACTTTTTTAAGATTAATGTGCTAAAATACGGATTTGATGAATAACTAATTACTGTTTTGGTTTAACATTTTGAATATTTTTGCAATTTATTTTCCATAAAAAATAAATTGAAGCGAAAAGCAAAAATTTTGACAAAATTTATTAAATATTTACATTGTCTTTATTACGAATTAAAAATAAAATCTTAAAGTTTGATTTGTTTCATTTTTTAATCCTTTTTGTTTTCTTTTTTTCACATAAATTGTGACGAAAAATACTTTAAATAAAATTTGCATATTTATTAATATTAATATTGTTCATTCCATAATAATTCGTGACGGTGAAAAAAAGAAAATTTTTTCTGGCACAATTTTCTTCCGACTGGTTAAAATATCAATCCAACTTGTTGTTCCCATTTAATGTAATTTAATTTTTGCAGCATAATTTACTCTTCAATTAAACTAAATAGCCTAGTTGATCCTTGAAATTAGTTCCCGGTTGAAAATATTTATTCATTTCCAGTTTTCCTTTATCGATAGTACTAATTTATTTTACATGCTACTGAAGTGCACCTCACCCACCATACCTGCTTTACTGTTTTTATAGGTTTTATATTTTCATAATTTTTAACCAAAGAACAAATAACTTGATACTTTGATGTGTTCCAATTAGTTTTTTCTTTTTTGTTTTTAAGCTATTGCATACACTGTACTAATTCTTTAATGTCTATCATTTCGTTTAATGGATTATGTATGCAAAGTATTAATGTTAAATTTATCGATGGAAATTTTTTTTCCAAATTTTTAAAATGGAAGTTTTCAAATCATTTGACATTATCTTAAAATTTAAAATAATTAACGATATTTAGAAGTCTTTCTCTTTGTCATTTCATTTATATAATTACTAGGCTTAGAAAATCCATTAATTAATTGGCTATTTTAGGCATGCCTTTTTCAAATTCGCTTTATTTTGTTTGAAAAGTATCAGTAGAATAAAAACTTGAAATTATTTATATTTGTTGATTACAAACAAACAAATAGTTGAACATATGTGTATATGTATATATGTGTGTGTAGGTGTGTATGTGTACAAATATATTAATTTTAATTGAAAAATGGTTGATTTTTTTTTTATTTCAGATATAATTTAACATTAGGGCTTAATGCTTAGCATAATTTAGCATTAAGCTTAATGTTGAAGCATTCTACGGAAGCAAATTATTATTATTGTTCATATTGAGGACAGATTTGTCGAAAATTTTATTGCTAAAATAACTGATCACAACAAAAACGAGCGGAAATGTCGAACAATCGAAAAATGTCGCTATTTAGCCGTTGGAAACAGCAAACAAATAATGAACAATTGGAAGGTGTTAGTGAAGAAGAAGCAATCGAATATCGTGAAGCATTCAGGTTATTTGATAAGGTAAAGATAAAATAGATAATAGATGATAAGTGATTGCTGTGATCTTTGATATTATTATCTATAATGCATATGATACTGTTATCTTTACATTCTTCATATGCATATATTTTGTTTGAAATAAAGAAAAAAATGCTTAATATTTTTGTACAGTTTGTCATTTGCATAGATCATAAAGTATTTGATTAGTCTTGACTAATTAAAATATTGATTTGAAAGTCTTTATGAATATTTGTCATATCAAAATTTCGTTACTTTATCAAATCATTTATTACTCTATTATTTTTTATAAATATAAAAGCCATGATTTAAAAAGCAGAAATTTCAATTTTCATTTTTCATTTATCGTAAAAAACTATGAAAGTTTTCGCCTTTTTTTCTACTGAATGTTTAAAAATGACATAATGAAATGTTTGTTTAAATTTTATTTATTCAAATATTTGAATGTTACGATTAATTAAAAGAGAAATATGCACGGATGATTGGAAAATGAAATGAAATTTAGTTTGTTTAGGAAAAAAAAGTAAAGTGAAATTTAGCAAAATTTAATCGAAATGGTATAAATTGTTGATTGAATTGTTTATTATATTTAGATTTAAAATAGTTTTATCTTCGTTCCTTTTTTCTTCCCCATTCTTTCTCTCTTTCTCTCTCTCTCTTTCTCTCTCTCTCTCTCTCTCTCT
>NW_018108416.1:70376-77121 GCF_000183805.2 Loa loa | reverse complement strand
TTTTTTCCTTTCCCCTACTTCTTCTCTCTTCTCTCTCTCTCTTCTCTCTCTCTCTCTCTCTCTCTCTGTTTCTCTCTTTTCCTCTCCCTTTCTTTTTGTTTTTGCTTAACATTTCCTATGTTTCGTTGTCTTATTCATTTATTTTAACGAATAATGAGAAAAAAAGGATAAAAAAGGAAGTAAGAAGGAAAAATTAAATAAAACCCTTAAATAATACGTTCTTGTAAAGCTAAATGACTTTATACTTTCCATTCAATCATCAAATCTAAAATATGAAAAAATTGTTTATAACAAAATGTTTGTTGTAAACAAATTCGAAATATGAATTATTTTAATTAATTAAAGAAAAATCATTTCAATCTATTAATAATTGATTAATATGAATTCTGAAAAAAGGCGAAAATTAATAATTATTTCTTGTTAAAAATTAATAAAAAGGAAAACTTACTTAAGGTAATAATTATTTCAATTCAGCTTTAAATGGATAGAAGGAAATTAAATGAAATTTCAGGATGGTAATGGGTCGATATCATCAAAAGAATTAGGTGTGGCAATGAGGACATTAGGCCAAAATCCAACCGAGCAAGAATTATTGGATATGATCAATGAGGTTGATTTTGATGGTAGTGGTAGCATTGAATTTCCCGAATTTTGTCAAATGATGAAACGTATGAATAAGGTATATTTTGTTTTTAGTTCAAAGAGAATTAAACATTTCGAAAAAAAGAAGAAAAAAAAAACTAATCTGAAATTGTAAAACTAAATGACTTACTTAATAGTTGAGATGATTATCAGTTTTAAGACAAAACATTCCTAATAAAGGGGTGTGAATGATAAGTATTCAAGATAGTAGAACATAGTTTAATTATACTGTGGAAAAAGCTATTATGGATTCATATACAAAACCAGATTGTCAACGTGAATAAACCATAATATCATAGTTACTGACTTGTATTCGTAAAATTTGATAAAATATTCATTTTTTTTTACAATGCTTGTTTTATTTAATTACTCGATTTATTTCTATTCTTCTTATGTATTGCATTATTCAATTTTTTTTTTGCGTCCATCAGCAAATGTAAAATCTTTTTTTTTGTTGTGATAGAATTAATTATGGAAAGTTTTGTCCCCTAATTTTACATTTTTCAATAATTGAAGTATTTCTTTTTAGGAATATTATCCAAATTGCTTCATCAGTTTATTAAAATAAATTCTTAAACATCATTTCCTCTTACTTTGAGTCTCATTCGTTTTTGATGATCCTTTCAAAATTGGTATTAAAATTTATTTTAAGAAAAAAAATCGTTCTTGGAGAATGAGTGCCTTCACTTTTTTTTCCTTTTTCATACAATAAATGGGTCATACATTTGTCAATTATCTCAGTTCTTCGAACAACATGAACTTAAATTTAATCATGTAGAAGCTTTGATGCTGAAAGTATGTCACCTATATGATTGAGTTATTATCATATCTGTTTCTGATCTTTCAACATTTTTGACAGGATAATGATAGTGAAATGATACGGGAAGCATTTCGGGTATTCGATCGTGACGGTAACGGATATATCACGGCGGAAGAATTTAGATATTTCATGACACATATGGGTGAACAATTTAGTGATGAGGAAGTAGACGAAATGATTGCGGAAGTTGATATCGATGGTGATGGACAGGTTATATTACCATTTATCATATTTTATGAAATTCAAAATGGAACGGATCTAGTAAATTTTAGGAAAAATTAAATTTCAAAACTTTCAAGATTGAAAAATTCCATTAGGAAGGAATTTGGAATTTGAAAAAAAGGTGTGCAAATAAGACAGTGATAATGATAAGGATAATAATAATGATGATGATGATATATAAAACAGGTAAATTGAGTATAATAAGGTGTGGCATCAAATATATTCGATATCATATTTCATATGCTATAAAATTATTGAATGGATTTAATTGGTCATACGAATACCTCAATGATAAGTCGTTTTCTTTTTTCTTTTCTCATTAATTAGGAATCGCATAATTTGCAGATTAACTATGAAGAATTTGTACGAATGATGACAAGTACATGATAACAAGAAATCTTATCAGTTTATTTTATCAATGGTTAGCATTTGATATTGGAAATTTTCATTTTAGAATTTTCATCTCATTAATTATTTCCATCTCATTCACTTCAATTATTTTCTAATCCATTTTCAATTCATTTATCCATTATTGTGTCTATTTATTCTTTCAACTTAGTCCATAGATCACCTTTTTAATTAATTCATTAAATTATTCCATCAATGCATTATTTATATTATCCGTTTTGTATTGCATTTTTAACTCTATGAAAAACCTTAGACTTCAAATATGCAGAGAATATCATAGTCGGGATTAGTATGGTAGGAAGAGAGAGGACCCTGGTTGATGCAGGGTAAGGAAAGGTCGGTTTCAATTCCCGCACTATCTCAATAGGTCTGTCCAGTCTAAATTCACTTTTAGCAAGCAATTTCCACCAGTAAATCTCAATAAAACAATTAATACTAGCAACAATCATTTGATGATATCTTAGCGTCATCTTTCTACGTTCAACCTTTTCGGTTTCCATTCCGTTATTCCTCAATCAGTCTCATTAAACATTAATTCATTAATTGTTGATTAATTACTTATTATAACTTTTAAAATTTTAATTCATATTTTAGATAAAATGCTTCGCAGTGTTTGGCAAATTGAATCACTGAAACAGGACAAAACAAAATCGATGTTGTAACTTCCTTAAAATAACATTTTTCAATTTCATGTTAAGAAGCAGCGAATATAGAAATTATTCATGCTAAAAATTAAATTCAAAAATCTTTACTTGAAACTTTACTTTTTCTAATCGAAAAAGAAACACTTACGCTATATGTTTTGAATTACTGTAATTATTGATAATCACTCCTTGAAATTTGATCCAATTTATTTTAATTTGATTTAATAAATTTGTTGTGGAATATTTTCAGATTTTTTCATCAAAATAAATTGCATTAAATTTTTTTTTTATAAAAAAAAAGAATTAAAAATGAAAGCGTTTTATTTCATTGCACCAAAATGTTATGCTATTTATGGCTCACCACTTTTTCTATTGATTAATTGATTTAATTGATATCGATGCTGATAATAAACGATATGATCTCCCTCGATGCTTATATCAGTATCGTTTCTTATTCTCTATCTAAATTCATATGCTTTTTACGTTTTTGCTCATTTACTAATTAATCATTTGTATTAATTAATTGCATTATATGTGCGTAAAATGTTTAGCATCAAAATAAATGTTTTAGCATTTTTTGATTTTTTTTTATAAAATATTTCAAAATGATGATTATCAAAACAATTTTGTAGCACTGTTATTCTAAAAAAAAGAAAATGGAAAAAATTTTTGTTTTTGAAAAGCTTAATTTCGAAATATTTTTTCTTAATTTCCTTCAACAAATATTAATTTGCATTATCCAATAAATATTATTTCATTTAAAAATTTTTTTTTAATGTAAAAAAGATTATTTGCGCAAATGAACATATTTTTACGAGAAATATTGAAAATTCCAAAAAGTGCTAATTTATTCTTAACAATTTATTATGATAAGACTATTTTTATATTTTAGATTTACAATGTTCAAATTTTACACCCTTAAGTTTAGACACTTAATTTTTTTTAATTCCTTCAACAATTAGTATTTTGCATCAGAAATGGCTAAAGTTACAAATTTTATGCGATCACATATTTATAATTAACATATTAATACTTAATTCAAAATTACATTTAGTTTTGGTTCGATAAAAAATCGTACTTGGAATAAAACTAGAAATCAAAAATCAAAGAATTGAAAAAATTTGGATAGTTTGACAATCATTTTGTACAATGGCATAGTGTTGAAAAAAGATTTAAGTATCTAATTGTGAGAATTTCAACATTCAAATTACCCAAATTATCGACAAATTCAATTAAAATCACTGTATTTGAATTCCACTGATTTCCACATCACCCTGTATTTGAACGCCAACTATATCATTTGATTGCGAGCGATGCGCAAATGTCGCAAATCGTTCACCATTTACAAATATCTGTGTTACTTTTAATATAAGTTAAATACGATCAAAAATTATGCAAAATAAGCTTTTCTAAAGTAAATATTCAAGAAGATTTTTTAGTAACTCATACATTTAAAACTATGATAAAGTATTGGCAATCGAAATTTTACGAAGTAACTTTAAAATAATCCGAAAGTAACCTGCTTGTCACATCATATATTGCTCATCCTTTCTTCCATCACTCCCTATGCTTGAATCTCTCAAAAAATTTCCCAGAAAATTCAACGCCTAAATTTTTCAAATCCCTCGGGATGCAAATCATCCTGATAAAAGTATACATTTCATATTTTTGTAATATAATCAAAATCAAAGATTACTTGCATTGCGTAGTCTTCGTTTTGGAATAACAAATCGAACATTTTATCCTTTTCAAATGGAATTTTACCTTCTCGTTCCTCTTTACCCCAAACACCGCCAATTAATGCATTACGTACAACTACCTGAATTTTCTTTTCTTTTCCATTCATTACTTTCATTAAATGATAAATTTCAAAGGATCAATGTGTACTAAAATGAAAAAAAAATTTTTGAAAGAATTAATTAGCAAAGATAATTGGGGATAAAAAAGATTATAAACAAATAATCGTACAAAATAAAGCTTTGCCTTCCAATCTGTTAAACTTTAATTTACCGTAATTAATTGATGGTTGTATTACTCACAGGTACTGAAATTTGAAATGATATACAAGTTACATTATTGCCTTATAGTACCTAAGTTTACTTGAGATAGCTAATAATATCGCTTAAAAAATCTCAAGTATTCCATGGTTGATTTTAAATTCTTCTCACATTCTTCACTCAATCTTTCAATATAAATAATCCGTTAATTATTATTAATCAATTTTTTAAAAAGAATTGAATATTTCAACATACTTAGAACATCTCATTTTCAAATACAAAATTACTTCTTCCATATAAATTATAATAATAATAATGCAAGATAATATGCAAATTTTGTTTGATAATATTCGTTTTTTTGCGGAATTTTTGCGAAAGTATATCGTTTTTTTGCGAAATTTAAAAGATATAGATTAATGATCTCTGACCGATGATCGGCAGATCACAGATGATCCGCGATGGAAGCAGAGCGGTGAATCGAAAACAGGCGGGAGCTGTTCTTATCAGTATTTGGTAAACTAATATGTTAAAATCTGTGGACAACATTTGTTTTCAATTTAATAGAATTAATTATTATTAAGGCTTATGATTCCTTCCACAAATGAAAAAGCCGAAGTGGTCACTGGTCACTGATCAAGAAAAAGTTGGGAACCATTAGAAAAAGTTAGCAATAAAAAATATTGAAAGTGAACGAGAAAAAAAGGAAAGTTTTCAAACTTTTTCATCAAATCGTGGATTGAAATGTAGAATAATATCACCGTTCTGTCTTAATAAATTGACATTGAATCGTTTGCTACGTTTATCCGGCATTCCGGTTATGAATAATGATTTACCGGGTAATAAACCACCATTTACTATACCAGATTCATAAGGAACTGGCTAAAACAATTGCGGATATTTTGTAATTTTGTAATTCGTAAATTTTGTTGATACGATTGAATGTTTTGAAGACTGAATTAATTAATTAATAAAAAAGAATTTCATTCCATGGTTAAAAAGAAAAAAAAACGTGTTATGTTCAATTTCTCGCATAGCTAATAACTTTTAAGCCATCAATAGATTTTAAGTAAGCAATTCATTAAGAAAATAAACCTTTGAGATTTGATCTAATTTTAAAAAAGCAAATGAAAACTAACGTAATATTTGCCACCCCATTGTACATGATCAATAAGGGTGTCACCATCGATTGATACATAAGTAACCCATTGTAATGGTACTCGATAATCAAACATTTTCACTTCTTTCTAAATAATTATTAAAATTAAATTCATAAATTATTATTAGATCAAAATTGCGTAGTAGTACTGCAGCAGTAATACAGTAGCGGGAGTATTAGCAGTAGTGATATGGTAGAATGAGGAACTGGGTACGATACGCCTAAAATCCATTGGTTATTAATGTCTTTTTTTTTTTTTTTTTTTTTTTTAAATTTTTGTTACAACCAAATAATTGTCTCGGCACAATCATTCAATATTGTAACACTTTTTTTCTATCCGGTTTTAAAGATATATATATATATATATACACTACATTTCTAATAGTAATAATTGTATGCAATAGGCTCATTTACTTCCATTAATGGCCTAGTTCTGTTTTTTTCTTTTAGTCTACAAGAAATAATAATCCCATATATATGTAGATATATATATATATATATATATATATGTCCAGTATCCTTTGATGTCAATCAATGGTTAACATTTTCCAAATGGTAAAGGTTCCTCCAGCTATTTTATTGTTTGAAAAAAAATCGTTTAAATAGTTTTTCATTAAAAAATGGAAAAGAAATAAGTGGCACAGATTTTATTTGGAGTTTTCTTTTTTTTTAGTAGGGAATTTTGATTGCAAACCTTTCCGTCATTCTCGGAAATATACTGTTGTTATCATTGTCAGCGTTGATTGCGGTTATTATTATTATTATTATTATTATTATTATTATTATTATTATTATTATTATTATTATTATTATTATTATTATTATTATTATTATTATTATTATTATTATTATTATT
>NW_018108416.1:65102-70164 GCF_000183805.2 Loa loa | reverse complement strand
ATTATTATTTGTTATTTATTATTATTATTATTATTATTATTGTTGTTGTTATTATTATTATTATTATTATTATTATTGTTATTATTATTATTGTTAATTATTATTATTATTGTTATCATTATCATTATTATTATTATTATTATTGTTATTGTTATTATTATTACTGTTGCAATAAATTACAAATTTGCTATCATATGATTGAAATCATGAACATTTATCTGATTTTATCACTAACCGAAGATATAAGAACTTACACCATCGCAATAAATCACAAATTTGTGATCGTGTGCTCGAATTCTTAAATCAAATGCATTTCCTTTTTTAAACGGTAACTTTTGCTTTTCCTTTTTTCCCCAATTGTTATTCGAAAATGTATTAAATGCTATCTGAAAATGAATTTATTCATTTTATACATTATGCTTATCATTTATTAATACGTTTACCATATTTAATTACAAAAAATGGAAAAATCATTCAGCAGTTTGTCACAAAATTTTATTATACAAAATTTTATTTTTAATGTTTTTTTTTTGTCTCACATGAAAAAGAAATTATGAAAGTATTTTTGCAAGCTATTTAAAATGTTCCATGAGAATGTTAACATAGTTGTTATCAATTCCGAATAACAAGATAGTGAAAAATTATCATTTCAATAGTAAAATATCAAACCTTTCCCTTATCAAAACGTATGCTAATATGTAATGGAATATCTCCGCCACTGTAATCTGGACTGTCACGATGTAAGCCAATGTCAAATCTATAATAATTAAATCATTCAGGTAAATTTTTCATGTCTTATGGTTATTTATATACTATGGATGTAAATTATTTTAAATCGAAATTTTTAAAAATTGTCAATTTAATCGAATCAGAGTATGACAAACTTTTTTGCATCATCCAATGTTTTCCCTTTCACAATTAATGTTTGGCCAGGTGCAATACGTTCCGTTAATTTGCTTCGATATGGGAGTTTCTGGAAGAAATAAATAAATATATAAATAAATAAATAAGTAAATAAGTGAACAAATCAATAAATTGATAAAAAATAAAATAAATGAATAAATAAAGGAGAATTATAGTGAAAATTCATAACTTTCAATTAAATTTTATAAAATAATTTAACTTTCAGATAAATTGTATAAAATAGTTTTATTAATCATTTTTTTCCTCAATTGGATTTCACACAATAAATTCCCACCTTTTTGTTCGTTAAAAAAAAGGGAAATAATGTGTAAGAAAAAGTTTCAAAATGGTGGAAATGTAATATTCCAATTTTTTTTTCGTTTGTTCAAACTCTGAAATATTAGAAAAACTTAAAAGGACAATAGTTAATAATGCGCTTATGAATTAAAAGGTTATGTAATTATTGTAAGTATACTACAGTATTCTCTGCATTTTGAAAAAAAATTTTTTTTTCTATTTTTTTCCATGAAAAACAAATATACTGATAAAAAATATTCTAAAATGCATAATTTATCATTCCTCATTCAGTACAATTTCAACTTTTTACACATATTGAATAGAAATTTTTAATCAAAATTAATCAGTTTCAAATTTCTCCATGTTACAATTATACATCAATTTCGAATTTCACTTATCATCATTTAACTGGTTAAGCATTAATTTTTAATTTATGTTCTAAGGAAAATTTTTCAGTTACTGGCCACAGAATTAAAATATTTGATAAGCTGTTGGGAAATTTTAATGGAATATCAAAAATGTTGCATTTCATTAATTAATAACAATTAATTCTAATTCATTTTATTTACTCTAAAAGGTAATCAGATATTGTTAAATGGAATTGTTAATTTCATGCAGATTTTTTAGAAAGAAAAAACAAAGTTGAATTTTTAAAAAAAAGTGGAAAAAAAAGGGATGAAAAGCATTACAAACTTCTTTTCACCATCCTGTTCTCCCATTTGTTTGGCAGCAACAACGATAACTTCGTCTTTCAGCAATCACAAATTTATTTGTTTAACTGAAATATATATTTTCTACTTAAATTAGCATTTCAATTTAATTCCAATTTATCGCTTATATCACGGAATTGAAATAATCTAATCATCTAGTCTCTTTTTTTTCTTGAAATTGATTCAAGTCAGAAAATTTTGAAATATTTCCTTTTTTCTTTAAATTAGAAAAAAAACAAATTTCCAGCAATAGTTTAATCAAAATCGAAATGCATTGACTTAAAAATAAATTGATATTACTAATAATTTATTCCGAAAAATTGTTTCTTGCGCTAAATTTGACGGATATTCTACGTCAAGCAAATGTCGCTAAAAAATGACACGATTTTTTTTCGTTTCCTTTTTTTCGATGATTTAGATCTTAAAAAAGAAAAGAAAAACTTTCTGTTTGAAAAATTTTCATACAATAGCGTCACTCAAATGTATATCTCTATTTTCACACTGATTAAAAAAAATTTTTTTTTACCGCATGTTTGTAATTTTGCTTACCGTATCAAAACCCTCTAACACTATTCATTGCAGATGAAAAGATAAAATAAATAAAACGCTAAATGATTTATCACAAAATAAAAAACATTTTAAAATTTGAAAAAAAAAGTAGTATTAATGTTATTTTTTTTTAAATGAACTATTATTTATCACATTCTTTTCCAAAACATTCATATCTAAAGTATGAATTCATTTAGAAGAAAATTTAAATAAAATTTATTTAATAAAATAAGAAAAGAATTAATGGGAGTGTAAAAATGAGAGAAAAAAAAACTTCGATGTTTGATAACTCATCGGAGAATTAAAAAAAAAGAAAAAGCATTTTAATAGTTTTTTAAATTTACAATGCCATAAAATGATATTCCTCTATCACATCATATTTTAGGTCAACAGAGAACTATTAAGCAAGTCAGCTAACATTAGCATTAAGATAAACAAATTTGAAAATATTTGATAAAAAGATTTCCTATCATGAATGAAGAAAGAGAAAATGTTCCCTTTTCTTTTTCTTTCCTCTCTTTTTTTTTGATTTTTGGTAATACTGCAAAGCAAAAAGTGTAACGAAATATTTTTTGGAATCGAAGCTAAAGCAATTTATTTAAAAAAAATATGAGAAAAAAAAAGCACAATAGAGGGAAGATAATAATAGCAATGATAATAATGATTGGTTAAATAGAGAGATTGAAAGATAGCAGTGATACAGTTATCATCGAATTAATGATAATAATGATTGATTAAATAAAGAGATTGAAAGATAGCAGTGATACAGTTATCATCGAATTTGATATCCTTTTACATTACAACCATTATGTATATACATATATCAATTGCAATATTTCCACGCAACATATTTGTCGCTTAATATTTCCACGCAACATATTTGTTGGCGTAATATTTCCACGCGACATATTTGTTGGCGTAATATTTCCACGTAACCTATTTTTCCACGCAACATATTTATTAAAGTAATAATTTGACGCATCACATTCACCAATGTAATATTTCAACGTTTATCGTCTTTATTTAACATGTAAATATTTATGAGAGAATAAGAGATTAAGTTAGTTTAATTCTCGATATTCTCAACTCAAAATTCTTTCTATTGTCAGAGAATGAATGATAACATCAAATGTGATGAAAACAAATAAATGAATTATCTGATCATACTTAACAATGTATTCATTATTAACCATACATTACTAATTAAATGATTACTATTGTTATTGGATATATTATTGAGTGATTCATTAAGTTATAAATAGAAAAAAGAAAAAGAAAAAGAAGAAGAAAAGGGAACCATTGAAAAAGTTAGAAATGAATGATAATGATGATATTGATGAATCATCCCAAAATTATCAATCTTTCCTTTCATTTTCGTTTATTTACAATGAAAATTCGTCAAATTTGTTAAAACAACATAATGTATCAGTGAGTTGAAATTGAATTGAGCTAGAAAGTTAAACTGAGTTGAGTTGAGTCAAAAAGTTAAACTGGGTTGTGTTGAGTCAAAAAGTTAAACTGGGTTGAGTTGAGTCAAAAAGTTAAACTGGGTTGAGTTAAGTTAGAAAGTTAAACTGAATTGAGTTGAGTCAAAAAGTTAAACTGGGTTGAGTTGAGTCAAAAAGTTAAACTGGGTTGAGTTAAGTTAGAAAGTTAAACTGAGTTGAGTTTGAAAATTGAGTTAAAAATTGAGTAAAAGAGTGAGTTAAAATTGAAAAATGAGTTAATAGTGAAAAAATCATTTTTTTCAATTAAAATGTTAAAATGTTGCAAAGGAAGGAATTCTTAAATCGCAATCATTTTCACTCCTTTTTTTTCTTCCGTTTTCATTCATGTTGTTCATAATTTGATCATATCATTATGAAAATTTCCGTAAAGGAAGCAATTTTAATAACTATTATGATAACCAAATTGATCAAATTTAATCTTTAACAGTCATTATTATCAATCGTAATATTAAAGCAAATGTATTAGTGATAAACAAAACTGGAGCAGATGGATGATATGATAAAGTTCCAACTTCGTTAACGGTTAATTGGTTGTAAAAATGGGCTTATCACAAAAATGATGTAATGTGTATATTGAACAATGTTAAGAGTACTATATTATTTAACTGATAACGAAAAAAAATGCAATTTTTAGGAAAACAGAAATATTATATTTATCTAATTATTACCGTGTAATTCGTAGAAACTGAAGCACAGATTCTATTAGCATTTTTCGATGTTACTTTTAGAAGCAACTAGAATCAATGATTTTCACGTAGTTCCACGGATTACACGTAATGATCATTTCGTTTCCTTCGTTCATATCGATAATATTCGATAATTATGAGATTATTTAACGAACAAATATATCATAGCAATTCTTTGACATAATTACTGTCATAACTCTGAAAAAAATTTTTTTTCGAAGAATTGCGGACAAGAAAAAAGACCAAAAAGTTATTTTAAACAGTACTTAAAAAATTATTTTTGTTTTCAAAAAAGTAAAAATTAAAAAAATGTAATAAGAAAAGCTGGAGAGAAGAAAAAATCAAAGTGTTGAAAAGAAAAGCGTTTAATTTTAAAATAAATTTTAGGAAAATTTTTGTTAAATGATTG
>NW_018108416.1:62087-64718 GCF_000183805.2 Loa loa | reverse complement strand
AACTGATAACGAAAAAAAATGCAATTTTTAGGAAAACAGAAATATTATATTTATCTAATTATTACCGTGTAATTCGTAGAAACTGAAGCACAGATTCTATTAGCATTTTTCGATGTTACTTTTAGAAGCAACTAGAATCAATGATTTTCACGTAGTTCCACGGATTACACGTAATGATCATTTCGTTTCCTTCGTTCATATCGATAATATTCGATAATTATGAGATTATTTAACGAACAAATATATCATAGCAATTCTTTGACATAATTACTGTCATAACTCTGAAAAAAATTTTTTTTTTCGAAGAATTGCGGACAAGAAAAAAAGACCAAAAAGTTATTTTAAACAGTACTTAAAAAAATTATTTTTGTTTTCAAAAAAGTAAAAATTAAAAAAAATGTAATAAGAAAAGCTGGAGAGAAGAAAAAAATCAAAGTGTTGAAAAGAAAAGCGTTTAATTTTAAAATAAATTTTAGGAAAATTTTTGTTAAATGATTGCAATATTTTTATTTATATTCACAACTTTAAAAAAAGAAAAAAAAATTTGAATTTTTTTGAAATTTTTTTTTTACCGTGTAATTCGTAGAAACTGAAGCACAGATTCTATTAGCATTTTTCGATGTTACTTTTAGAAGCAACTAGAATCAATGATTTTCACGTAGTTCCACGGATTACACGTATAACCGAAAAAACCGAAAAAAATATAACCGAAAAACCGAAAAAAATGAAAAAAGCAAAATGATTTTCTGTTTTCTTTTCATTTTGACAATTTGAATTCGTCGTTTCCCATTTAAAACAAAAATTGTTTATCTCAAATATTGCTGAAAAATTTTAATTATAAATTTAGCAATATTTGAAAATTTTTAACAAAAATGAAAATTTTTTATTTATTTACTTTATGATCATTATATCAAATACTTTTAAACAGAAATTCTTGAACGTAAAGTTAACGTTAAATTAACGTAACGTGAGCGTAAAGTTAACATAACGTAAAGTTAATTTTGACCTTTTTTTTTTTAATGAGGAAGGGAAAGCTGGAATATATATTTAGTAATGATAAAAATAATCAAATATACTAAAACAATTAAGGCTTATTTACTCATTTCACGTCCATTGAGCGAGGAAAAATTCACGTATTACGTTTACGTTTATTAGGTTTACTGAAGGGGGAAAAATTCGTATATTACGTTGCGCTATGATTTTCAATTAAATTTTAATTGCTCTTTTCAAATTGATCAACAACATAACGTAATTAATTATTTAAGTAACGGTTATTCTTTTTTGAAAAAAGATTCAATGGGAACAACAATAATTCATCGAAATAAGTGAAATTAAAGGAAGAAAAAGAGGAAAAAGGAAAGATATCGATATTATAAATTGTAATTACCGTTCAAAAAAAGGACCGTCACATCAAATACTTGAGATTAATTAGAGCTCATTAAAAAATTAGTCAAATTTCACTTCAATTCAATTTTTTTCATTTTGCCAACAATTTTCCAAACGTTTTTCTTCATTTCTTTCCTTTTTCTCCTCTTTGTTTTCTCTTTATTCGACAAAAATTCAATGTTAATTTGATTGTTTACAGAATGTCTCACATTTTAATGTTTACCTTTAAATGATATAAAACAAATTATTAGACCCGAAAATATTTTCGATCGATTAATTTGAATCACATGGAATATGAAATTAAAATTTGGAAAACAAAATTTCAATGACAAGACAAGAAAAAACAAACAATTGTTTCAATTCAATGAAAAAAAACAGACAAATGATGGTTTGTTGTGAAATGGAAAAAAGTTTAGAAAAAATTTGAAACAAAAAGAAAGACAATAAATCAATGGGAAAAGATGGAATAATTGAAAATGTGAACAATTAAATGATTAAATTAGTTATAAATTACTAACATATTCATGGATGCATTTAATATGTAATCAATACTTAAAAAAGAAGAATGAACAATATGAGTTTGTGAATTTGATCAAATAAGAATAAACAAAAAGGTCTTCAAAAAATTAACTAGAAATATTCGGACGAACTTCAATTCAAATCAATCGGTATATTTATATGTTCTACATTGTATTAGTTTTTAGAAATTATCGAATATTGGTTAGAATATATTTTAGGACCAATTATTTGTATTAATATCTAATATTAAATAATCACATCAAATTTCAATTTTAATTAAAATTAAAGCACGAATGGAAACTATAACAATTTCTGGAAGATGTCAAAATATTTCAGTTATCAAATGTTGGAAAGAAGTAAATAGAAAGCAAGTGAAAACTAATTGATTGGTTGAAGTGGTACCAAAAATTTAATTGCAAAAATTTGACAGGTAATGGGTGTGGTATTTTTATAATTGGTACCGGTTCGATTGCACATCCTCTCTTTTGCATTCCTACTTTCGAAATTTGAAAGTGATAGAGAAAAAACTTTTTTTCAAATCATTTAATTAAAATAATTAAAACATCACATCTATGGATGCTCTAATAACTCTTGATTAATTTCATTTTTCTTACAAATTATAGGAAATTGTTACAAGATTCTTTCAGTTATACTACCACAAAAAGCTTGAAATTAGATGGAAGAAATTCTATTTTCAGATACATACCAACTTATCAATCAATTATA
>NW_018108416.1:60256-61366 GCF_000183805.2 Loa loa | reverse complement strand
AAGATGTCAAAATATTTCAGTTATCAAATGTTGGAAAGAAGTAAATAGAAAGCAAGTGAAAACTAATTGATTGGTTGAAGTGGTACCAAAAATTTAATTGCAAAAATTTGACAGGTAATGGGTGTGGTATTTTTATAATTGGTACCGGTTCGATTGCACATCCTCTCTTTTGCATTCCTACTTTCGAAATTTGAAAGTGATAGAGAAAAAACTTTTTTTTCAAATCATTTAATTAAAATAATTAAAACATCACATCTATGGATGCTCTAATAACTCTTGATTAATTTCATTTTTCTTACAAATTATAGGAAATTGTTACAAGATTCTTTCAGTTATACTACCACAAAAAGCTTGAAATTAGATGGAAGAAATTCTATTTCAGATACATACCAACTTATCAATCAATTATATGAAAGTATTATTTCAAAAATATGCAAACATATGAGTAATGATTGAAAATGACATTATTCACACCATTCTTAATTCATTTTATTTTGCTTGTCTTCTCTATTTCATCTCTTTTTTTTGTTGACAACAATTACGTGTTGATATGAAAATCAACAAAAGATAAGTCTTAAGTTTGCAACATAGAAAAGTTAGCGAAACTTTACATCATTAACTAAGAGCAGTATGACAAATAGCATTAGATGATTGACAGATATCAATTGAGTGATGAAAGTAGCGAAATAACTGATACAATGATAATTATTGCATTAATACAATATTCTTCTTGTTTTTTTCTCTTTTTTTTTGCTTCTTCACACAGTACAAATTAATCAAAATATAAATTAAATGGTGAAATAAGCGAATCGAGATTTAAATAAAAAAGTATTATTATTAACGGTACTTTTATTTTTTATTTTTTACAAGTTTTATCAATTTGAAACATTTACAAAGATTTTTTTTACGTAAATATTTTTTAATACCAATTAAAAATTCTGATACCTTAAATGAAATAATAAATAATAGTAATAATATAATAATAATAATAATAATAATAATAATAATAATAATAATAATAATAATAATAATAATAATAATAATAATAATAATAATAATAATAATAATAATAATAATAATAATAATAATAATAATAATAATAATAATAAT
>NW_018108416.1:57214-59568 GCF_000183805.2 Loa loa | reverse complement strand
TAATAATAATAATAATAATAATAATAATAATAATAATAATAATAATAATAATAATAATAATAATAATAATAATAATAATAATAATAATAATAATAATAATAATAATAATAATAATAATAATAATAATAATAATAATAACAATAATAATAACAATAATAATAACAATAATAATAACAATAATAATAATAACAATAATAATAAAAATAATAAAATAATGATAAATGAACAACTTTGTTCCATACTATTAAATCATCGCATTCAGCATTAAAAGATAAAATATGGAATCAAACATTATTTACTTTCCAATTATGTTCACAACTGTTATCAGACGATGACCGTCCCAGCAAATCATGAATAAAGTGTAAACATGTATTAAGTATATAATGTTAAGTACATTATATATATATATACATAGGTATATAAACGTAATATTAATGGATTAGACATTGGCAGAGTAAACAAAACGGTTGGAAGAACAATTTATGTAATAGTTTTACTTTTGGAGAAGCAACGTTACACAACCCAAACGATACATTTGTGCGACGGTGTAAAATTGAAAATATTTCGAGGACTGTGTAAATGCCATTCTTTTTCTTCTAATTTATCATTTTTTCTCTTAATTTTTCCTCACGTAAAATAAAATACCAAAAAAGATTTTTTCTAGTTTTAATTTTGAAATTTACAAACAAACAAACAATAAAGAAGCAGAAAAAAGCAAACGATAATTAATTGTTATTTTTTCAAACGCTTTCTTTTTTGTAATTAATGTTGAATAATGTTTTTTGCTATGCAAATCTTGGCAAACAAAATTAGTAATAAGAATTCATACATTACATCATTGATTTATGACATATTTATCCAATTGATTGTAATTATATTTATTTTGCATTTCAAATTTTGGATTGCTGATAAATCTTTAATTAAAAAATTCAGAAATAAATCTTAATCGAAAGAATCAGGATGCAAAAAAAAAATTCAATTTAGAGAAATATATCATTTATTACAGAAAAAAATTACATATCAGAAATGAATATATATATATATATATATACGTATATTTAATTTCTGATATACAAGAAATTATCACAAATATTAATAAACTAGTATGACTATTAAATAAAATAATAAAATAATATGAGTAGGAATAAGCAATAACTGCAGCAAAAGATAAATTAAATTATTTGCAACAAAAGATAATTTAAATATTTATTTACAAATTTTACTACTAATGAGCTTAATATTACAACATAATGATAAATCTGGCAATCATATATCACTTCCAATGCTTACATTTCAGCTTCAGTGCTAATTCCTTTATCAGTATTCACAAATAACTATTTTGTAGAATAAAATTTTTAATACGAGTAGGGAGAGACTTTAGAAGTGATTTAGCATTTCTCTTATCATTCTCTCATCATGGCTCCTGCCTTTTTTTTATCATGACAGCTAATGTTTTCATTATCACTTAACCTTGTATTACACCTATTTTATTGATTGTAAGATATGAAATTAAATTTTGAAATCCATAAAGTTATTTTCTTTTTTTCATATTATTTGCAGCTAATTTACTAATTGCATGAAATTTGATCGTTTTTTTTCTTTAATCTGTTTAACTCTGTGCTTTATGTATTTATTTGATCCGAATATTTCCTACTTCTCAAAGAGAATTTTACAAAATTTGCATAATACAAAGTTATTTACTAAATTTCTTGTTTCATTCCTTCCCATTTATACCAAACATCAATGTCTAAATACAAATTTTTGAATTGAATAGTAAAAATGAAAACAGAAACATACATTAACTTACATTGCATAATGTCCACTGTAAATGATATTTAAAATTTTAAAATTGTAAAATTTAATTAAAAAATTTAATTTTTGTTAGAAATTAATTTCAAACGAATTTTAAAATAGTTCAAATAATTATTTTTATTTACCAACAAACAAATAAAATGATTTCCATTTAAAAATAAACATTCTTTCAAACTATTCTTCAATTAATGGCTTCCAATCAAATAATAATAAACAATTGCTTGAGGAAATGGAGAGAGAAAGAGAAAAAGAGGAAGAAAGAGAGAGAGAGAAATAACTGGATCTTTTGATGGATAAAGGCCAACAATATATTGAATGATTTATAAACTAACTAACAAAACTACGCATAAGAAGGAAGAGAGATAGAGAAGAAAACAAAAGGAAAAAAGAAAATAAAAAAGAGAAATTATTTACAATTTTGTGAAATTTTTATTTTTCATATTATTTCACAAATAATCACATAGAAAAAGAAAAAAAAGGCCTTTAGCAGTATAGAAAAAAAAAGTTATAAATTTGAAAACAAATAATTATATTTATTTACT
>NW_018108416.1:46253-56874 GCF_000183805.2 Loa loa | reverse complement strand
AATAAATAATAAACAATTGCTGAGGAATGGAGAGAGAAAGAGAAAAGAGGAAGAAAGAGAGAGAGAGAAATAACTGGATCTTTTGATGGATAAAGGCCAACAATATATTGAATGATTTATAAACTAACTAACAAAACTACGCATAAGAAGGAAGAGAGATAGAGAAGAAAACAAAAGGAAAAAAGAAAATAAAAAAGAGAAATTATTTACAATTTTGTGAAATTTTTATTTTTCATATTATTTCACAAATAATCACATAGAAAAAGAAAAAAAAGGCCTTTAGCAGTATAGAAAAAAAAGTTATAAATTTGAAAACAAATAATTATATTTATTTACTCAAATAATTATATTTATTTACTCAAATAATTATATCTATTTACTTTTTTTTCTTTTTTAGAATATAATTGGAAATAATAATGAGCGCATGTAAATAACAAAATATTAGCGACATGTTAGTGACACATAATGTACATTGCTTGAGTAAATAACGAATGTTTATTTCGTAACATTTCTGCTACCTATCTAAATCAATATTTATTGATTACCTCAATCGGTAATTTTGGTATAAAATTATGAAATTCTTTTTTTTTTTTGGCAATTTCATCACTATAACTGTTGCATTAAAAAAAAAATAAATGTCATATTTATTATTATTGCATTCGTATTTTGATCTTTTTGAATAATGTTTTTGATCATTGTCACAATTAAGTATTTAATTAAATAATTATATTCTAAATATGCAAAAAGAAATCGAGAAAATTTGTTGTTGATCAGTTATTCTTTTCATTATGGAATAAAATTCATGTGATAAAAAAAAAATGACAACAATAATACAATTAATAGTCGCATACTAATTTTCGTCATTTTATTTAAAACTTATAAATTTTACATATGATATGGAATTGCAAACTCGTGGATAGATATGAAATATAATTCCTATATAATTTAATTAGAAATGAAATTTAATTCCCATTTGATTTGATCAGAAATAACATTCAACTTTTATTTAATTTAATTTCGATTATTTTAAAATGTGTTAATGATGGATAATTAATTACTGAGGGATGTCATATATTAATACGCGTCAGTCAACAATTTATTTAATTGTTGTGAAAAAAAAAAGAATAGTGAGAAAAACAAAAGATTCGTTGCAATTTGATCAGGAATGGAATTTAATTGCCATTCAATTTGATTAAAAATAAATCATATCTGTCATTTAAAAAAGAAAAAATATTGGAATGCGAAAAAAAGGAAAAAACAAAATAAGAAATAGAAATGAACTTTTAAAAAATTTTGCCAATATTATGTTTTAATAATAAATGAATTGAAAATGAATTGGAGGGGCAAATTGTCGCCATCTTCTTGAATGACAGGTGACAAATTCGATTTTATGTATATAAAAAAAAGAAAAGCTCTAACAATCACAAGATATAATCCAAAAATGAACAATAATCCTAATTTAAAAATATTAGAAGAGAGAAAAAAAAGAATAGCACAAATAGTTAAAGGAGAGAAGGGCAAAGGGAAAGAGAATGAAAGATTAGATGGAGAATATTACGATACTGAAGAATGACACCTTAAATAGCAACTGAAAATGATAAATAAGAGAAAGGTATGGAATATTAAGATACCATTTAAAACTTGTTTCATTCATCTGCTTTCTCTCTCTCTCTCCTTCTTTCTTTCTTTCTCCTTCTTTCCCTCCCTTCTTTACTTTATAGTGTTTACATTTTCGAATATTAATTCAACTGGAATAATTCAATTATTGAAAGTTAAAAATTTTTTCGATTGGATTAATTAACATAATTGAAATCAAAATGTGAAACTAATTAAATCAAATACTCTTATTTAAATGGATGAACTTTTCTCCCAATTAATTACTTTAGCTAAAGCAAGTGAGTTATTTACATATGTAAATTAAACCTTTTATATTTGCGAATCATAAATTGGACTATTTCCTCATCACTTTTCAAAGTTAAATTGTAAATTTTGGACGAAATTGGCTTAATTTTCTTGGTGTCTAACTTATATCAGTGAATGTTCGAAACTTTTTCTGTTTTTTCTCTTTTACTTTTCCAAAATTTTCTTTCCCTTTTACATACATAAAAATGAAAAATATAGTATATTGAAATGAAAATGAATCCAAAAATATCATCCATTAATTAACTTATCACAATAAAATGAATGCTGAATAAATAATCATTAATGAAATACTGCTTGTATACTTATCTACCAATAATATATTCATTTACTTTTCATATTAATTATCCAAAAATAGCTAAATAAATAATCATTAATGAACTTTTCGTTTATCTACAATATGTTTACTTATTAATATGCAAACTTTTATCATGTACTGACCGATGATAATTATTCCATTTCTTCAGACAATTGATATGAATAATAATAATTTGTATGATAAAACTTTACCCAATGCAACAACTATAAAGCATATCATATCATTCAAATATAATAATTCCCATATACTACATGTTATATATTCGAATGCATAATTAATTAAAATTAAATATGCATCATAGCAATTAATGTTACCATAGTAATTAGATGCAACTAATGCCAACCACAGTTCAAATAGCAAGCAATACTAGCTATATTTAATTAAATGCATGAAATTATATGTAAACAAGCTTAACTAGTAGTAATAATTTTATACCAAAATTTTCATCAAAATGCATTAAAATATGTCACCGAATAATGACAAATTTCGCCCTTTTATATAATTCATTTTGAATTAAATCAAAATCAAGTTCAATTCACTTGAATTAAATTGAATTCATATTAACTATAGCATTGAAATATTCAAAATAACAGGAAAAATGTAAATTAGTTAACAAAAAGCGATAAATAAAATAACGAATTACATGCATTGATATTCGTCCTTTACTTTTTTCTGCATATCATATTTAGCAAGTACATGACAATTAAATAGTTATTAGATATGTCATCTCATTTATGCTAATTATAAATGCATCCACACATACATGTATATGTGTCACATAATTTTCCCTGAAGAAATTCGTTAACATTTAGAAATTATCCAAATTTCTTTTAATTTTCTGAAATTTGAACACCATTGAAGAATTTCCGTTGCATTTAAAAAAATCGTTCAGATTTCCTGCAATTTTTTGAAATTTGATATTATTGAAGAATTTCCTTCACATTAGAAATCATTTAAATTCACTTTATTTCTTTTGAGATTTCACTCTTCCTTGTTAATTGATGATAACTTCAGACATCAAGAAATATAATACAAAAAGCATGATATAAAGAAAATAATTTCTACCGTTTTACCATTTCACCCATCAAACAACATAAATTTTCTTTCCTTTTCTCTTTTCACTTTTTTTTCTTTTTTTAAACTATCATAAATTTTCATTTCCTCTTTTTTCCCTGTCTCTCTTTTCCACTGACATTTTCCAAATAATTTTGAATGCATTATCATCAATAAATATCTCTCCTAGCCATTGTATACTTGTATCCTTTGAAATAGTGCATTTCCCTATAATGAAAATTAATTACATTTAACATCTCTCTTTTTATAGTTCATTAATTACTAATGATATGTGTTCCACTGTCTTCAGAAAACTTACACTTCGTAAATTAATAAAAAAAATAAAATGCAATATCTACAAAAAGTTTAATAATTGAACGATGGTCAAAAAAGAAAAAAATTTTAAGCGATAATTTTGAGAAATGATGCATTTTGGTTAACTTTTTTTCTTAATAGAGAAAAAAGCGCAACGTTTTCTTTTCTTTTTTACAAATTTATGGCTAATTAAGTGTTATTTTAAGCAAAAGGAAAACGAAAAGTTAGTGTGTTATGTGTATGAGCAAATAAACACAATCAAGCACATATAATAAAATTTTAAAAAAAAGAAATGAATAATGATCATTGTAAGACAATGAAATGAAATACTTCTTCTTCACTAAATTTAAAAAACTTCCCACTATTTAAGTACTAGAAATTCGTTTCGAAATTCTAACTCTCTTTCAAAAACTTCTTTATTTTTTTCATCAATTATTACAATTAATAAAAACAATCACACAATCAAATGATATCAGATGAAAACGATAAGCAAATGACTACTTCAACAGGTAACAAAAAATGAGTATTGTTGATTGGAAATTGGAACATATTATTTAATAATATCAGCCATCAATAAAATCAAATCAATCAAACAACTTATGATTTAAAGTAAGGTAATGAGATTTAACACAAATGACAATTATTGATTATCTAAAATTATAGAATTATTGATTTTGTTTTTTCTTACGATGAAAAAATTAAATCAACGATGCAAAAAGGATAATATTACAAAAATTCACAGATACCACAAATGGTATATTTTTAATGGGATATCAGAGCCTGAACATATTTAATGCTAACCTTATTCATTATTCATTTATGCAGAAATCAATTATCATTGTTTCAACAAAAAAGGCTAATTTTCTGGAAATTTCAAAAATTTGTTAATTTTAAATATTTGAATTATATCGCAGATATTTCCACAACATCGTATAACATTTGAAGATAACATATAAATTCAGGTTCTGATACCGTCCCTTCAAATAATCAAATTTCATGCTAATTTAATGAAATTTCGAAATTAGCCAGGATGTATATGACTGTAAATATATGGCAATTTAGAAAAGCCAGGAAATACGAAAAGATTATAAAATGATTGTACCATTATGAATGATTTAAAAAAAAAAAAAAGCACCAATAAAATACTATCTGAAAGTATGAATTAACATAGCATTTAATCTAACAGATAAAAAAAAAGTATACGATTGAAAGAACATGGTTCAAAAATAAAATAAAACTTCGATTGACTTTTGAAAACAATTAATAAGGTTTAAATGAATAAATTCAATATAGTTGATATCTTTCATGGTTAATGTTAAAATTGAATTCATACCACGGCAAAGTAATATAATTGTTCTCGCTAAGAACAAAGACCCTTATGCCAAACAATGACCCTTTTGCTTATGACCTTTCTGACCCTCTTATGACCTTTTGTCCTTATGCCAAACATGGATATGATCTTTGATAAACATTTGTAAAATAGTATAAAATGATTAAATCTGAATTATGCAAAGTAATTGAGAAAACTGTAGCGAGTAAAATTTTGAAATTAGGGAAATTATAACGAATATACTATTGAATTCATCAAATATAATTCCGAAATTTATGTATACAAAACTAAAGTTGCAAAATTTGATAAATACAAATTAACAGTAATTTGGGAGACACTTTTAGTTTATAAGGATTATGGTGACACTTCTTAGGTCACTTCGTACGGCATGATTGTATGTGAGAGAGCACTGTAATAATCGCACGATGTACAGCTTGATGTTGACATTAATGATTCCAAATCCGCATAAGCCGAATAATAGGAAGCGGTCATTGATAATGAATATAGCGATGCAGAAGAGTGACTGAAATGTATTCCTTACTGTAACAAATTTCTTGCAATCTTCCTTTCTTTTTTTTTCTTGATCAGAAGTCAAAAAGTTTTCAGGAAGTCCAAAAATGATCAAAACTACTTTGATCTGTGGATGATTTTTATTAAGCCGGTTATTTTAATCGAATAGTTAAAGTTCTTATACTTTATGACTGCATCGATTGCATCAGTCTTTTTCAATCATACAAAACAAGTGTCTTCGTAAAACTTCAAATTCAGTTATTTAATTTCAAATAAATTGACGCTGATCTATCCTACAATTCATTACTGATCATTACCTAATCTAAAATCATCAGATAAGGAAACTCTTCATTGCTGCAAAATACAAACAGCAAATTCATTCTTTTTATCGTCAAAAAAAGGAGACGAAACAAAATTACAAAAGCAATAACTTAATCCTTTTAAGTCAATTTAGTCATTACACATAAACAGCAATCTTTCCGACACTTACTAAAAGAGGAAATATGCAGATACTATGCACAAATTTCAAATATGCAGATACGACGCACAAATTTCTCTAACAACTTTCGAAAACAAAGTTAATTGACTGCGCTAATTTATCATGATAATCAAAGAATCTCCATATATTTCATGATTTTCTAGGGACAACTTACAACCAGTCATAAAATAGCTTCATTGAATCAAACTACAAACAGTTGAAAAAATTGAAATTAGGCGAAAGGATTCTATAATTATTCATTCATTGCAATAATATAAAATGCGCAATGTATAGACTACTAGCTTTTGATATATCGATGGTAAATGAAAAGTAACAAGAAGCATTTTTTTTTTTTAAAGAGTTAAGTGGTTGCAATTAAATGGTTTGCAAATTATGGAAAGAAATACACCCATAATGACAAAAATTAAAAGTAATATGTTGGCAAATCCAGTGAATAATTATCAATATTTTTCTATCAACTGATGATGAAATGAAATATTCCCAAAAATTTATTGTTAGCAAAACATTTGCATTTCATTTCACATTTGCATGTATCATATTTTATGCCATATAGCATATATTTGTAAGGAAAAACAGAATGAAGCTAGAAAATATAAATTATATGTTAACTGGTCTCAAAAGAGCGGAGAGCAAAAAGATATGAAAGCAAAAAGATAGAAAAGATATCAATGTCACCGAAAAATAATTACTCAGGAAAACAAATAACATATGAAGCGAATTAATGGATACATATTGGAAACTAACACTGTAAAGAATACTGTCTCAGAAAAAAATGCAAAAGAATAGAGTATGGTACAAAAGCAAAGAAGATTAAGATAGAGATGCAAGAATATTCAAATATGCCAAAAATATTTCACAATATATGCTTTCATAAATAATAAATGAATGCATAAATGGACAAATAAATACAAATATAAATACAAATATAGGTACAAATAAGAATATTTAAATACATATACCCTTGGTATATTGGTTTAGAAGAAACTCAAAAATAAGACTGTTGTTCGCAATAGTTTTTGCTCATAAAGGGAAAAAAAAAACGACGCCAAAGAAAGTAGTACTTTATATCCTTGGTTTAAAAGACATTTCGGACTGAAAAGTTGTGGGAAATATTACGGCAATTACAAACATTTGAATTTATTGCAAGTTTTACAATTAATGTAGAAAAATACAATAAAAGAGATTTTGTTAGAAGAGATTCTTCGTACATTCATTATAAACCATTTGCATCAAATGATTTATAATTTATACATAGCTTAACATAACTGCTGTTGACTGATGGAGTTGCTGTTGACCGATGAATGACAATTAAACAGCAAACAATATGTTGGAAGGAAGCCGACAGCATTCAAGGAATACTAAATTCTCTGTCAACCACATTAGCTTTAAGAAATTTAGTGCTACATACAGAAACCATTTCGCTCTAGCTAACTTCTCCTGTTCGACACAAAGGCCACAAAGATGGCTGATTAAAATCGACACATTACAATCACACAACAAATGAACACGAATTTTAAGCCATTTAAACATTATATAATACATGCAGTGTTAGAAAGCATGAAAATTCATTTTTTGGAAAGCAACCTTGAAGCTGTCAATCTGTCAAAATCTGTCAATCGACCAATCCTAGTAATGCGGTCTATTTCGAATAACAGTATCTGATAAATGCCACTTTGCTGCCGCCGTACGTATTAATCGTGTTTGTAGCGGTGATAACTACAGTGATAAACGAGTAAAATTGATGAAAACATGAATAAAAAACATGAATAAAGAGTGATACAGCCCTTCAAAGTTAGACTTGATATATATATATATATATATATAATGTCAGTGGTGAATCGTAAATTGCAATCGAGCTAGAAGTGTTGAAGAAACACAAGAAAAACAATATTCCACTATTCTACATGATAAACTTCCCACACTGATGTCGCATGCACTACACGTTTAAGGAATCTGGAAATAGTCAGCTGGAGGATATTGTTGAATTCAGGAACACCAAACCCATCAGTAACGGTCTTTTATAATTCATGCAATTGAGAGTAGGAAAAAGATTTGAAGCCACTAAATGAGAAGAAACAGACACAACCAATGGAGGTAAATTTTTGGCTATAGTATCGTTGAAAATAAAGTTGGGAATACATAGATTTTTAAAGTGATGCTTTTTAGCCCGATAAAGATAAAGTAACGAGAGACGCACAGAAAAAATGAATTTAAATTTACTTTTTGACATTTTGAAATTAATTTGACAAATAAAGACAGAAAAACAAATCAGATCATAGAAGTGTGAAATTCATAAATCAACAGGGAATCCAAGAAGTTTAACTGATAAGACAATGAGTAATCCATGCCTTTTTTTTTTCAAATGAACTGTATCGTGTTATTCGCGCAATGAAGTGCTAAAGGGAGAGCAAATGAACACAATACAAGTAAACAAACAAATAAATAAGGACGATATTTAAGCTTTAACAGGAATTACAAGCGGAGAGAAAAATTAATGCAGCGAACTTACAAAGATTTATTACCGCTGGGCGATGAAGCATTACAAGCGCTTACAATCTCTGGTTCCCTGATGTTGGGCGAGATAACAGAGCCATTTGATTATTTCCGACTTCATTCACATTTGGTGCCGTCACTCCAGTTACAGTAATGTTGTGAGAAGTGGCAAACTGCGCACGATTAGCTGGTCCATCAGCTCGTATAACATTTGTCATTCCGGTTTCCACGTCTGATGATGGAACAGCTCGTTCTAATTCAGTTGTCAAGCCAAATTCACGTTTGCAATAATGAGCATCACACGATGGTATCTCACGACGTGAAAATACTTCCGCAACAAATAATGCCTAAATTTACATCTGATATTTATTTTAACTTTTAAGGAATAAAACCGAATTGATTAACACTGATCGTACTTGACCACATTCCTCATACCTTATACTTAAACACGAAATATCATAATACCAGGATCCGATTTAAGACAATCAAAAACAAAACGTAACTTTGGTTAACTTATTTTCGAAACGGAAATGAAATAATGATTTGATAAAAAAGAAACAAGGAATAACCACAGTGATGCCAATTGCAGAACCGAACAATGAGCCAACCAACACATCCGACCAATGATGCTTGTAATTGCTAACCCGAGTATAAGCTACAAATGCAGCGCCACCAAATAAGGCAAATTGGATCACCGGTAAAAGTAAGCGACTAAACAATGGTCGATATAACCGAGCTTGCAAGTAAAGCTGCAAAGTTGAATCCATTGTTTAAAACAATTTTTGCGAGAAATTTGAAAATTGGTTTAAGGAGAACGCCACAACTCGTTGGCACGATATTTAAAACGCAAACAAAATTTGTGCACACGTATTTGCATTGATAGAATTGAGTTATCACATTTAATGCACTCACAAATGAAAACTCACCGCTGTATACCATGCCGCATAAAAGCTGAAAGCAGAATGACCGGAATAGAACGAAAGCATGGATTCATGAATAAGGTATTTATCCGTACCAGTACATTCGAAGTCTGTGATATATTCATGAGAATTGATCGGACACGTTTCGAAACCCTGAAAAATTCACTTGAATTTAGAACTGAAATTTCCAAAATCTGATATTTACAGGAAAGATTTGAAATTGATGCGAACAAAGAAGTGATGACCAACAGAGATATATGATATCAGAACAATATACATGAATATAAAAGGAAGGTATCCCAAAATAAACACATACAAAGAACTTCCTTAATATATCAAATGTTACAGTTGTTGCGTTGTTCATTTGAAATTACTTCAAATTAATTACCTTTAATCATTAATGCATTACAATATAAAATAAAGGTAAAAATTATTCATATGGTTAATGCTAAATATAAATATAAATATGAATAAATAAGTAAATATATATATATATATATGCCATGAATAAGATTCGAATTCCGTAAAAGCCATTTTAAATTACCGACTTTTGAATAATAAGACATCCATTCAGTAAACAATTTCATATCATGTGAAAATGAACAGGTGGAAATGATTCTCATTTATATTTGCCTTTTAATAGTATAATGATGAAAAAGGAGGAAGTGAAACAATGATGAGATGGTCTTTTACAATGTGTAAAAACAGAAAATATAAAAATTATGATGGCAATATTGTGCACGGATATCAAAATTTCTTAAAAGTCAGAAACATGCAAGTGGAACAAACGAATATAACAGATATGAACTGCTCGCATTTGCTTCTGACGCAGTCCATTGCATAGGTTGATGTATAGGTGTATATGTATACAGCTCGTGCGTGAAGGTGAAACGATGTTAAGAAATTGAAAATATAAGAACACAAAAATTTCTTACATGGATGCGTGAAGGTTTATGGGTAGTGCTTCGAACAAAAAACAAATTCGAACAATAAAACAACTTCTAATACTTACCTTTAAAGCAACTGATAATTTGGAATAAGTCTACAAAAAACAAAAATCTCCAACCCATTAGAAGGAAAAATTTTTTTATTAAATTAAAAATTGAAGAGTTTGATGCAAAATAAAGTGGATGATTTTAGAAAACTTCACGTAACAGATGAATCAATAATGACGAGAAATTTTTCAAAGCAGTCATCCTCACTGAGATCAACCAAATCTGTGCCCCTCCTTCATAAGATTTTCCAGTTTTGCAAAAAGTTTG
>NW_018108416.1:41356-45863 GCF_000183805.2 Loa loa | reverse complement strand
AAAAAACAAATTCGAACAATAAAACAACTTCTAATACTTACCTTTAAAGCAACTGATAATTTGGAATAAGTCTACAAAAAACAAAAATCTCCAACCCATTAGAAGGAAAAATTTTTTATTAAATTAAAAATTGAAGAGTTTGATGCAAAATAAAGTGGATGATTTTAGAAAACTTCACGTAACAGATGAATCAATAATGACGAGAAATTTTTCAAAGCAGTCATCCTCACTGAGATCAACCAAATCTGTGCCCCTCCTTCATAAGATTTTCCAGTTTTGCAAAAAGTTTGCAGTGGTGAAATATGATCATCGACAGATTATGGGACTTCGACCAACGCATGTACTTCCTGGGGGTCAACAAATATTTTCAACATATTTAGTTGATTAACAAGAAATATTCCAAAATCCACCATCTTTCTTTTGCAAATTTAACTCTTCAAACTTACACGTTTGAGTGCTAGGGTACGACTACTATTTGATCCACCAACAGCGACATATTGAGTTCCCATGCGCTGCAAAAAACTTTCAGAATGATATCATGTGTTCCGATATGACGCCAACGTCAGCTCTTCCCTTAGTGAACTAATCAATTATTACATATTATGCAATAAGCCAGTAACTGCAAGTACTGTTCTCAGTGTTATAACTAACACAATGAGCTATTCACACCATTTTATTAAATACAACCATCACTATCACAACTGCAGCTGTCACTTTGCCATTGCTACAACTAACATCATCAATTACAGAAATAATGCTCAAGTCATTAACCTAATCCAAGTTTAAATCTAGGTGTTGGAATTACATCATTTCTAATTTCGTCATTCCTTTCCCATTCTTTAGCAAAATGCTTCGGGGATAACTTACCACACCATATCATATTTCATTTCTGATTTTGTCAAACAATTAAGAGCTAGTTTTTTCTACTACGAATCTAAAATATTGGGAGAAGCTGCTGTAATTGCATCCGGAGTTAAAGCCATTACGAATAATGCTGAGGTATAAAGTATGGCCAAAACAAAGTCTTTGTGCTGATGAATGAAGCATGATGTTGTTAGCAGTGCAAATTTAAGTTAATAGAAGATACTTTTAAACAAAACTAAGGAAAATATAGCCAACCGACGTACTTAAATGGTGTGTCCATAACTGTAACATGGAAATGTTAGTAGGAATTGAAAAATTTGTTTTCTAAATAATGTGATTAGAAACACAGCACACATTAAAATGAGGATACACAGCATATACTAATACCAGGATTCTAAAATATATGAATATAAACATGTCCCCGAGATTTCTAAAATGTACCTTTGGTTTGCACACTGCTATAAAATGAGGCCTATGGCGACCGATGGTATACTTCGCTATATCCACCATTAATTGATTGAAAATAACACCAACAAGGAAATATCCTGAAATTTTGAACGACACAAATAAAAGTTCCTCACATCTAATGTCACTTAATCATATGTAGTTTTCTTTCGCCAATCTTGTGAAAATCATGCTCATTTATGATTTATGATCCAAAAAAGAAATGAAAGGAAAAATAAAGAAGTTCCGAATAAGGCAAGCTAAATGACAAAATAAAGTATTATTTTGCTGATAAAACGTTTCAGAAACTAATGTACTAACTCCTAATCATATATCTTCAATAACTGATGATTCAATCAATACCTTCAAAAAATCCAACCAGCAGCAAATTAACAGCTATGGCTATTACTATGTTTGAAGCTTTCTAGTTGCCGTAATTTCAAAAGAAAAATGAACGGAAAGTATCTTTGCTATGTTATTGAGCAATAACATGTGACAAAACCTAAACTCACCAAAGAAAACATAAAGACGAACAACTAGACGTGGTATCGCATATCTTCGGCACCGGTAATACTGGAATTCGCTTCTACATTTCCGTTCCCATGCTAGCGCACGAAATGTTTCCGTCGTTATAATCTGAAATTGGTCCATTATTAAACTAAAAATTTTGCATTTTTATTAGTCCCATCATACAGTCCGACAGAATTCCGTCTTAGTATCGAGAATTTTTCAGACCAAGATTTTTTCGTGTACAAGATCGGATTATTAGTTTGTCACTTGAGAAAAAAAAAAGAAATGGTGCATTTTTCTTATTTGAACCACATGCAAACAATACGAAATGGAAATAATGAAGGGTAAATAAGTTTACAAGAATTGCCGGTATAACGAGACCGATGACAACAAGCATTTGTCGGGAAACAGTAGATGGTCGATAGGGATATCGAATTGATTCGTCATCACAGTAAAAGCCGCGCTTGTATGGTTCAACCCATTTGTGAAATATTAGTAGTGGTACAGCTGAAATTTTGAAAATAATTTCATAAGAAATAAGGAAAGATTAATAATTTAAAATTCCGAGAGATAAAGGCAGAAATCTAAAGAATCGACTGTGGTATCATTTATCATAAATGTAGAAACACTACTTGATAAAAGCAAAACATATCAACAAATTCATTAACTGCGAACAAGCTGATAGATTTTGCGGTGGAAATAGTTATCCATATGTGGAATATCAGTTATTACCAAAAGCAGAGAAAGAATATCTATTGGTAGTGTCGCTTGTCAATGAATAAATATCGAATCGTAATTATTAGCATTACAAAGTGAGGAAGGGTCAAATTTCGGAGATTTTATTATAGAAATACAGAAAATAAAACTTCCAAAGAATGTTTGGTAAAACTTATCGACAGTAGACATCAGATGTATACTATCATCCCCTAAAAAATGTAGGAAGAGGAAGAATATTTATTAGCATTCTTACCAGTGAAAAGTGGCACGATTATATTTACCAGCAATGTCACTTCAAAATATGCAAAAATTTTCCGTTTGAAAAATGAATGTTAAGAATATGTTTAGTTTTTTTTTTTTCCGCTCTTTACAGCATTTATAAAGACTAATAGGAAGGACCCACTAGGATATTAAATAACACCAACCACAACATGCTAAAACAACGAAATCAGCAGTAATTCTTGAAACTCTGAGTTCAACCATTTCACTTTTTCGCTTGCTCTGCCGTATTTTTCTGGGATGAATCTGTTTAATACAATAATTGCATTCGCATTACACAGCAAGAAATCGAACAATCGACAGGATATAACAACTGATTTTTCGGATTCTTCGTAAGTTATAAAGCAATGCCCGATATTTCTGAAACGAAACGATTAGACGCATCAAAACTCCTCTATGAACATCAGTAATATCCAACGAAATCCTAGAAGGAATATTTATAAGATATTGATTCAAATTGTAGATTTCAATGTTCTACCAATAAAATTTCTCAGAGAAAAAATTTCGGATGAGAAATATCAGATTGGGAAGTTTCACAGAAGTGTTTTAAACGATTTTTTTTTCATCGACATACTGACTTTGCACGACAGGTAAAACAACATGACCTATTACTACCATTAAAATATTAGAAAACATCAGAACCATTTGGTACCACTAGCACAAACAATATTGCCCATCAATCAAACTTTTTGGAGACTGTTAGAGAAAGTAATAAAAAAAAGAGAAAGAATTGGAATAACCAGTAATAATACTAAAACTCCCGTTTTTCCGATATTTTAATTAGAAGGATAAGAATGAACCTATAAATAATAATACTGCTTTTCAGTCGCAAAATGATGAAAAATATATGTTGCTCTTACCCAAAACTTCTTATAAGTTCAAACTATTATGTCTCTACTTATTCCATGAAGATGATACCTTTTCTACTCTACTTATCTGTCAATTTACCAGTTTTCTACACCACGTTCATCTTCTAACATCTTCATACCAATGCACAGGTGATCGAGGAGTCATTCCATTACCTCCCTTATAATCCTTTCGCATGGCAAACCTTTTTAATCAATCCTAACTATTCCATACAGCCAATTACAACAATTTTCTCAAAAATAAAAAAATTCATATACAACAAAGATCCATATCCCTTTCCTCTTCTATAGCACGGAAAGCTGCTATGCAATTTAATGCAGTAATAAAGCAAGTGGCATAAGCTGTACGAACATGAACTTATTAATTAGTTTATAGTTTAAAAAATGTTCTATTCAGATTTTTTTTTCGCTTCCTTGATAAAATATTTGCTTTTGGAGGATGATGAAAGTGACAACGATGTTTAGCTGCAACTACTGAATAATCTAAAAGAGATAACTGTAATAACAGAAGGATTAATCACTACACAATCTGTCTCCCTTTTTCCCCGTTCATGCTATTTCATAATAACATTTTGTTGGTGATATGTGAAAGGCGGTGCACACTTAGGAAGTAAAACATGTATGACGCAGCGTGTATGAAGGAATTGTAATGGTAATGTAGTGCAAGAAATGATAATGCAGCTCTGCATGCACTGTAATGCAGTGCAGTGTCCATTGGAATGCAGCAAACAATTACTTATTTCATTTTGCTTGTATATATATATATATATATATATATATATATATATATATATATATATATATATATATATATATATATATACTAC